>NC_052665.1:2434838-2739193 GCF_016802725.1 Solenopsis invicta
GCATGCTAATTACTTAAGTGAGCTCTATAACAATTAGCATTCATCGTGGACGGCTCTATCGCGGCTTCCACTGCCGTTGACGGCGAGTCTCTCTTTTGTCGACCACTAAACCGTCGTTTCACGTAGCCACGTACAGCAGCGCAAAAATGTGAAGCAGACGCTAACTTTATCGCACATAAGTGCCGCAGAGCGGGAAAATGCGGGCTCTCCTCTCTCTTTACGGCCCTCGCAAGAACTTGGAATATCTTCGCGTAGAATGGGCCATTCCTGATGAGAATTACAGTCCTTCCCCACTGCCTGCGACGACCATTCGTTCGGCACTCAAGCCGAGAAAGTCATTGTTCTAACGTGAATTTTCATCAATTAATCGTCTCGCGCCCATCCCACGCGCCACCTCGGGTGCGCGCGCGCGTTGTTCCATTCATCCAAATTAAATCGAGACGGGATAGAATTCCATTTGGCGTACGACTGAATACGCTCCGTTCCGCCGACTAGGTATCGCTGTTGCGTGCCATTGCTGCTCCAACCGCGCTCGCTTTCCGTTATTAACGGAGTTATTTTTACCTAGCTCGCGCGATCTCTCCGGGGAAGTCACTTGTGTATAGAAGTCGTTGAACCTCGGTACTTGTAATCCTTATCGTATACGTGAGACACGTGGAAGATCCTCGGCGCTGCTACCGAACGGGGCGAATAACGACAGGAGAGTATTCGAGAGAGTCGACGGAGTGGCACCGTAACTATTCGCGTTATCGAAGCGATACGCCTCGAGGCGACGATACGCTTCGCCTGTAAGATTCCTCACGAATTCGCGCTGTTCGTTCGTGCCGGTATATGTTGCACAAAATCGATCGTTTGCGGTCATTACTCGCGCGCATGCTGCGAATGGGAAGTGATCCGAGACTAGTCCAGAGGGGATGAAAGCCGACCGGGGGCGGTGGACGTATGGCGTTTTCAAAGTTTCAACAGCGAACGGTGTGTGCGCAGCACGTATGGTAGCGTTGACCATGGTTCCGGCTACGAAATTGTAATTGCTAATCGACGCCTCGGTCGTTATTTGCCGCAGCCAAATTGAATTCGACCGCATATCAAATTGATCCATAATATCAGCCCTCGGATCTCGCGTCTCTCTTTCTTCAACATTTTTGAATCATTAATGAGTGAAAATAGATTAATAATTGATTTCTGTAATTTTGCGGCGTTAACTAATTCATTAACCACTAATTAGGAACACCGCAATTAATTCTCGAATAGCCGAAGCACCACCGCTCTGGCATCTCCGGCAACGGCGGAAAAGCGAACGAATCAGCGTTATTTCTTTCGAAAGTTTTAGCAACATGCACGTTGCATATTTACGAGTATGGTCTTTTAAAGCTCGGGCGCTATTGCGATGCGCGAATACGCTCTTCTAAACGTAACGTGTACCGAAACAAAAATGCATATTCATTCGTTTATTATCATTCGAAGCTTCCTATTGCAGCGATCTTTTTAGTTACATCTCGCGTAAGCCAGACGATTGAATTGATTTTGAGAGAAAGTGTCTGTGTAGAATCTATTAAGTTACTCTTGCGCTGGAGCGCTATCGGAGCTTTTACATCGTGCCGTTACAACGTCATTATTGTAACGATAATACGGGCCGTGGTGCGATCGTTTCCTGAACGGCGTAATTTAGAACGTCCGTATAACGTGCTTTGGGCGTTAGCCCACAATTCCGAGAGCGTTTCAGGCCGTGTTGCGAATGAAATTTGTTTCGATTGGCGAACATCGATCTCGCGTTTCCCAAACTATTCCTTTGACGTGTGTATTTTCCCTGGCAGATTTCGTCGTCGCTCCTTCGAGAGCTCTCCCTGGACATGTCCACGCCGAAAGCAAATGCAGTTCGCGTACGGAAGCGTCGAGTGCGGTCACGACATCACAGTATACTTGAGTGGAAACTAAACTAGGTTCGATCGCGAAGCACGAAACATGCATACTCGGCACCAGCAGTTCTTGCGTTCGAAGATATTGGCTGGTTCCACACAAATCACCACCTTATCGTCTAAGGGTGGTGTTCATGATTCGATCTGGTCCGATTCAAGAGCGTCTCGAGTCTGCTCATAGTCAGTCTTAAGACCCCGTGTTCCAACCAAAATAATTGTAAATAGAGCGTAACTCGAGATCGTACATAAGGTAACGTTAAATATAAGATCGGATTATGAAAATACGAGGCTAAGGTCGATCGAATCGTCGCGTCGGATGGACAAGGCCCATGATATAATAATACAATACGTCTCACTTCTAGGGAAAATTTCATTTTAACCTTATTACACATTGTTCGCTGCGATTTAAAACATTGAGAATTTATTCGCCAAGAGATAGGGTAAGATATATATTTCCTTGGCGACCTCTTCTCGTGCGACGCTGTTAGGCCTGCAATTTGCTTTCTGATTATGTCACTGACCCTAAAAACGAGCGCGTTTCCGTCGGTCTGTTCCGGCGTTCCGTGGTTCAACGGAGCTCTTCTGTGTGTTATATTACCGGACGACAAGCGTGATTACCTTCGTCCAACAATGTCGTAGCCGCTCGCTGGAAGAGCCGCAGTCTCAATTCCACGGACTTAAAATTTCATGGTGAAGAACGCTGCACAGACGTTACGTTTAAGCCGTTCTTCGTACAGTGGTGAGCCGCTCGTTTGCACGCGTACCTCCACAATGCTCGTACTCTTGCGGTGTAACGAATAATTGACGATCGGCCTCTTGTTTGTCTCGTATAAGTCGAGCTTAGTTATTCTATTAAGCTCGCGGCGTGGCCGATCGACGCGTGATACAGCTTACCATTCACCGCGTTTACGTGGAAACCAGGAACGTAGCCTGGATACGAACACGTAGCGTGATTACTGTTGGTACATACAAATCTCAACAATAATTTATCCTGCAGCGAATCATCAACGCCAGACTCCAGTTTGCGCGGATATCAATGGTATTTCGAAGTGAATGCTAGAGGGGATTGTATTAAATACGAGGACACGAAATATGCAATTTACCTTTAATTGAACATTTCTATAGGAGTAATTTTATATTGGTTTTGCCACAATTGTTTTATATATTTATGTTATACACACACACACATTATGGTGTACCACTCTTTTTTTTCAGCGATGAATGATTGCGGAAAAAAATTTTTCATTATCAAAATATATATGAATTGTATGTTGATGACATTTTGGTTTTCCGGAAACTAGCGGAAGTAGAGTAAACTTGGCTCAAGTCTGAAATTTTAAATGGAAACTTAGGTCAAAGTATCGTTGAGTAAGTCTTGTGAAAACAAACAACTTTTGCTTAAACTTATTTTCATGTTTCAAACAGGTTTCGCGAGAAATAAGATAATGCCAGTGAGTTGTCCATTTATTGAGATATAAAAAATTATCGGGGTTTTGAATAAAAATTTTTGAGACCAAATTTTACGTGACTATAATGGGTTGATGATATTTGTGCCTGTTGGAATAATTTCCAATAACTATCTATTGTCGAAAAAAAAAGGGAAAAGGTATAATTTTTTTTTCAATATTTTTTTTTATATTGCTTGTATTACGTTCGCTGTTAAAAGATGTTAATCAAGCACAAAAATATTTTATCCAGTCAACGTTTAATAATGATAATCTCTTGCCTATTGAACAGAAGTTATTTGCTTCTTGTATTTCAAGATAATTTCTCATTCGTCATGTTTCTGCGTAAGGAGCCTTTAATCTTTTGACCTGAAAGTTTTCGTACCGCTAGCCAGCTTTGATCGAGTTTTATTGCATATTAAAATCACGTTCTTTTTTAAAATCAGATTACAAGTGGTTTCGTTTGCTGCTTTTTTTTATTATTTTTATTATTTTTATTAGTAAATTAACAGCAGTACTTCGCATTTGCGGGGAGTTCGAAACGTACATGCACATTCATGCTGCAGATTTGCTCAAAGAGTTGAATAAATACATATTTGACTATAAATAGACTCACATACACGTATATTTCTCAAATTCAGGATCAAGTGGGTCTGCCAAGGATTAAGGTACGGCCACTATTTCACAAAGGATCGTATATCGATGTTAATCTCTCGCAGAGGACAATAGCGCGAAAACTTTAGCAGTTTCACGCTCGATCTACAAGAGGTTGTTGCCCATTCAGTAGTCGACTTTATCGTTGAAAGTATCTTGAAAGAGAATCTAGCGCAACCACCCTTTATACGGTTAACACGTGATATCAAAAGATGAACGTTTTACACGAGACCAAGAATCGAACACATCAAACACCAAAGAGGCAATCATTGGAAAATCTTTGAGAGTAGAGGGCTTTACATCCACAGCAGCTTATCTAGTGTTTGATGGTATTGATTATTGCACGGAAAGAAAATTTGTTGAAATATAAAAAAAAATCATCAAAATAAAGCTAAATTTTAACTATATTTTTAGATTCTTTAGCAAAATCTTTCTCTATATATACACGAGCAAAAGTAAAGATCGATATTTACAATGTGTCGATAATAATAATTTTTATGTACGTAATACGTTATATTTATTCATAACGTAAGAAATTTTCAAGAAAATGTAGATTATGTTTATACATCGTGTACTTTATTCTAATCTTAGCACGTGTAGAACTTGAAGGAGATCATTTACATCCGCTAGGAGTTTCACCGAGATGATAATAGAAACGAGAAAACTAGAAGCGTTTTTGCCGCGAACACATTGCACGCTATTAAAATTTGCACGACAATCCACAAAACCATAGTATCGATTTTCTGATTCCACTTGTGCCCAACTGTTACCGGCTTTACGCTCACTTTATGCGCGTTGCGAGCCTTTTCCACATCAGATTACCTCCACACCGTCTGGCAATATACACATCTCATGTGTATTTCAACGAGGAAATACCTCGTTTCCTCGGAGTTCTTCCTGCGGAGAGAAGACAGGTTTATTAAACGGAAGAAGGAGATTATTTTAAGCCACCTTTTCTTAAGAGACTTAACAAATTTTGTACGCTATCATTAGTAAGAAAATCAGAGAATATCGTTTAGACAGGAATTAGCGGTCGGGGTAAAGTAATAGTCTACTTAAATAATATTCGCTTTAATCTCCGTTAATTCATTCCGTCTACTAAAACTTGTTGCAGACACAGACCTTGTATTAATAGGTTTAATTCACGAAAGTAGCCCGTTGAGTAATAATACCTGTGTGCCGCGAAATGTTCGGCATCTGCGACGGTCGTAATAACGGTAAATCTCGGATAACGCTGGTTTGCGCGATATAAAGTATCGCCGTGATACTTGTCTCGCGATAACGAATCGCTACCACCGGCAAAAAGCGTCGGCTCGCGCGATGCGGGAAACCATTGGGGAAGCTTTATACTTCCAATATTATCTCGCCCGCAATTTCTCACTCCAAGTCAGGCTCGGTCCGTGTCCCGTAATGTTCCTCGGGCTTAATTCTTCGGCGGCGCCGCGGCGGTCTTATGATCTTTCGACCTACATTCAGTTACACCCCCGTAACGATATACCATTATCCGGCGAATTTCACGTTACGCCGCGATCATTACAAAGGCGAGCCATCCCTCATCCATGGGGAAACTTTGCGAAGCAATCTTGTTTATTTACCTTAAACCGGCTCTCCATCTGTAAATTACTTTCAAACTCCGCACCCTCCCGTGACAGTCGCTTCCTTCGACCAGGTGCTCGCGACACAGGAAAGCTTCGAGTCAATCGCTCGAGAGCTGCTAGGCTCCCTGTTGTAACTTCTTGTTCCGTCGTGAAGAAAGTTACGGAGCGGACACCGATCCCTCAAGTTCTACTCTTTCGCTCATCCTTCTTCACATGAAGGGTTTCGAAGATACGAAACATGCTGTATGCACGAGTATTCTGTTTCAAAACGTAATTCATCCACCCTCAAAATCATTTTCTTACGGCTGTCTTCACGCAACGTAGGTTCTTCCCCCGAGAACCCTCGTGATACGTCATAAGGCGCATAAACTTCCGCGTCGTGATCCAGCTGTCGTCAGTAACGCGTCTTGATGACAGAGCGCATCATAGCTAAAAATAACGAGAGTCGCGCGTGGGAGACCTCTCGACGTAAACTAAATTGGGACGGTCGCGTTTCCTTAATGAGCGGGAACGATGTACGGGATCGCTGGAATCTGGTCGTGCATTCCCTTATGCGCGAGCGTGACGGTGGGAAGGGAACGATGACAAGGAGACGACGCCAATTCCCGGCGACATTTACACGACGGATATGGGACTGCTCGCGAGGCAAAAAGGGAGAGAAGGAATTCCTCGTTCGCTCCTGCATGACGAATGATCTGTCAGGTGGTTGCCGTCTAGTGCAACAGACGCGGAAGTTAACAGAAAGTACGCGAGTCGCTTACTCCGTTACCCTTTGAAAGCATGCCAAAATATGCTTGCCGCGCGAGGTCATGAATGACCACGAAATCTGGTGTAAACAGCATGCGAATGCTCCCGCTCATCTCTAATCGCGGCTGCGATCTCGCAGTAAATATCGCCACTGCATCAATTACGTATGGATTGCGGTCGCGCGATCTATACGTATATTCGCGAATTTAACTTTGGAAATAAAAATTAAAACTACGATGACATAGTTACTGACTAAATTCTGTTGACGTGTGATATTTTTATTTTTAAGTTAATATCGAATAGCTTTTTACATAATATATAAGACTTGGACAGTGACATTACTATTAATTCTGCTGTTCAAATTTACACTTGCAGAAAAGCTCTCTGAATTCAATATTAATATTTTTTCTATGTAACATGAAATAAGATTGATATGGACAATTGTAATTATTGTTTGGGAAAACAGTATTTTATTCTTAAATAGAAAAATAGAATAAATCTGGAATAAAATAATCTTGATGTTATCTCATTAATTTACTCAAACAGATTTAGACAATCGACATTTTACTTTAATATATATTCATTTAACATGTATTGTTATGAGAAGTATCATCACATTCCTCGGCAGACGAATTGGTAGGACGCCTACCAATACAGAAGATATATGGAGATAATTCGCATTCTGACTGAGATGATATTTTTTTGCAATAAGTTTTTTATAGTTTTTTCTGAGGAGGGAGATTTTATAGACGATGCTTCTTAGCAAATTTAAAACTGTTGAACTTCAAAATTATTAAATTATTTATTAATTTAATTCGTAATTTATGTATTCTGGTTTCATGCACTGTGTTTCAAGTTTGATGAATATACGGCGCACAGTTCGCAAAAGATAGAGGTTGTAAAAATTATTCAGCACTAAGGACCGCTGCGACTGACACAGGTCTACTACTCTTAAGTTTGAAAATGGAAATTTATGACAAATCTCGTAATATTCTTGATTTAACAAAACATCGAGTAAATTTATATTCTAATGGTAAAAATAAAAAATTTGGAATTAATGTTATTTTTATCTTGAGACAATATCTTAATTTTATTTAATTTGACGAAGAAAAATAGAAGTTATAGATGTCATCTTAATATTGCTTATTTTTATATCGTGTAAGGTTCCAATGAGATGAAGTATATCAAGAACATTTTTAGAGATTTGTTATTGGAACTTTTTGCTGAGAAGGTATTATTATCGTTTAGGTCAATGTGATAAAAAAATTGCAAACAATTTTGCCAGGAACTGGATCTTATACTAACAATGTCAAAGTGTTAAAGAGCAAAGCTTTTAAATAAAATGAAAGAACAATAAAATACATTTTAGGCAAAATAGATCCAAATAGGACAGCAGGATTAATAACTACATTTATTAAATTCCAAATAAAAAAAGAAAAATTTTTAAAAATAACTTTGTGAATTTTTTTCATATAACTGAATATTTGTTATATGATATAAAAATTCATTATCTCTATCAATTATTTTTTAATTATTTTAAAAATATATTTTCCTGTTTTATGCGTTGTAATCGCCATGCCATAAGGACGATACAGATTCGTTATAAAAGAGAAAATTCCACTTACGCGTTTAGATACCTTTCGACATTATTAGATATCTTTCAGATTATTCGCTGCATAATACAATTTTCTCGCGGTCAGCAGTATCGCGTTGTTCTCGTATGTCGATAGATACGTCACTTCTTCCTCATCGAAGCAGCTTATTGAATCTGCAATCGTGTATGTGACAGGGACTCATTGATGTTACGCGTCTAGCTTGGATGTCAGCTGGAGATATGGATAAACGAACGAAGCTAGAACACCCTGATTCACGCTAGTCAATCGATCGTTACAACGAAGAGACGTGACATTGTTAGGCTCGTTCTCTCTTTACATCTCTCGAACTTTTTTTTTACTGCACTAATTGCTCGGAATATCCGTACGTGAGGACTGAGAATTGTCGTTTTAACATTTCCACGATCGTTTCGATGAAATTGGCTTATTATCTGCTAATGAAACGAATCGTGGCAAATTGGCATACGACGATAGAAATCTCAATCTCCGATTATTGTAACTACTGGATAGCGCCGGATTATCATTTTATTATGCACGGAAAGAACAATTTTACTGTAGTATTTAAAATTTTAGCTAGAGATCAGATTAGAAAATAACTTTTTGATGGACTATCAAAATAATTATGTAAGACGTTCAGGCATGATACCGCTGCAAAAAGTTTTGCCATTCTAGCAATTAGCTTAAACGTCCTAAATAAATTTTTTAACGGTTTGGCATAATTATTTTTAGATCTATTTTAATAAAATTATTCTATTTGTGTACCAAAATGGTACCTCTTTTTATAACATGTTGTGTGGATCTTGGAATAGAGTCATAGTACTGAAAATAGTATAAAATATTTACTTGTACTGTACACTAGAAGTAACGTTTTCACATTTTATTATGCACGGAAAGAACAATTTTACTGCAGCATCTAAAAATTTAGCTAGATACAGGTCAAAAAATAATTTTACGCTGATTACTTATCTATTAAAATAGTTACGTAGAACGCTCAAGCGTTCTGATAACGTCGCTGCAAATAGTTTCGATATTTTAGCCAACCAAGTTAAGCATTTAATACAATTTTTTAAATGATTCATTATACTTATTTTCAGATCTATATTTCAGCAAAATTATTCTTTTTTTCATGTAAATTTCAGTTAAATATAGAGTTGAAAATAGTTATGTAAAACGCTTATCATAAAACATGATGATAATGACATTTATTATTTGTTAACTCATTATATTTTGTAATAACGAAATGAGATTAAGAGAATGAGATTGAGGAGAAAAATATCACAGAACAGAAAAATAGTAAAATAATAAAAATACCAAAATCAATTTTTTTATTACATGTGTGAATTGAATGATTTTTTTGTGTAACATGGCGGATTTGAAAGTAGAAAGGAATTTTTCTATCTAGCACTCAAAGATGCTTTTCGAAACGTCAACTCTAAGTTACCACATTCCGCGTGTGTTCAGTAGAGAGAGTATATATCTTGGTATCTTCCAATAAGTCCATGAACGACGTCAGTGTAGTTCGCCAGTTGGGCACTTACTTCCACGTCGTGGGTCAAAGTCGTCTCTGCGAATTTCGTTCGAAAAGAAAAACGTTCAAACATTATGCTTTCCTTTTTATACGAAATAACAGTATGGTTCTTAAGCGAATTTCACAAGCAAGCAAGATAAATTATATATTTCAACTAGGAAGATATTTTGCTTTGTAAAAATTTGCATTCCTTAGAGACGTAAGCCGATTGTCTTGTTTCTATATATTCTGACTTTACCTTTCTAAAACTTAGATACTGTAGAAAAGGTCGTGGGGGAAATATGTATAACTCTAGAGTTTTGAAAAAAAAAAAAAAAAAATAGATACATAAATTGTGATTTTACAATAAATCTTGCACGTTCAACTTCTACCATTTCGTTGCAGATTGTTACATTAACAATTTAAAGTCACATGTATTTATTGATTTACTGTAATTCTATTTACGACTCATACAATAATTTTTGTTTAATTTTTGCCTTGTCTTATATACTTTTTGTTCTTTTCATTGAAAAAACCTACGAGAATGAATTAGCTACAATAAGATATAAAGTGACATTTGACGTAAGATTGTGTGCATTTGTGCATACTGATCGATTTGCAAAGTTCTGACATGTAAAAATAATACGAAAAATTGTATGTGAATAAAACATTTAATAAATATTTAGTATAATTTGATTAAATTTATTATTTTGTTTTATTATATTGGCTATTTCTAATTATATTTTTGATAGTGTCAAAAATTGTAAGGCACACAAATTTTTCAAATCGCTCACAAAATCTAGTTTATAAAACCTAGTTTTGTCACGTTTGGTCACCGAGAAGTTTCGTAATTTAAAATGCAGTGAAAAGAATTCCACTGAATTAGCTGACGTTTAATTTATTTCTAGCCGAATATCGACTCGGTGAAAATTACTTTTGACTTTAATTAAGTTTCAAAGCGATGGAACTCGTTCTTAATCAACCTAAAATGTGCCAGTACTTCTATGATGAGAGAGAGACAGAGAGAGAGAGAGAGAGAGTAAGAAAAAGACAAATCACTTCTCAGATTCTTCAAAATATTCAAAGATATTTATACATTCAAGGTTTCGATATTTTTTAATTATTCGTAAAAATATAATTAAAAATAATTATTTATTTAAATAGTTTTTAAATTAAGAACAAAAAAAATTCAAGACTTAATATTATTAAATTTCTGAAAGGTAAATAAATAAAATTTTATTCTTTAATTAATTTATGTTTTATTTTAGTAGAATTTTAACCGTGTGAATTTTAACCGTGCCGAAGAAATAATGTGGCAATAACAGACTTTCATTAAATTATTAATAAGAAAAAAGTTCTAGGACTGCCGAGAACTTGTCAGTAAGATATTTTTTAATAAAAACTGAGCCATCGTAGTTTCAATTGAATACGTTAAGTCAGAAACGATTAATTTCACATTACGCAAGATGGTATTCTTGATGCGTGCTCTCCAGATCGAATTAGGTCAAAACGTCTAAATGAGAACGCCGAAGTCTGGCGTATTGCATCGCTTACGAGAGCTTCTAATCAAAGTCTCGAAGTAAATCTCATGAAAAACTTTCATCAACAGTTAGCAACGCCGTAAGATGATATCGCTGATTATCGGAAAGACCTACCAAGTACAGTTAAATCGTTTTCTGATTTAATTAAATGTTCTGCAAAGCGAATAATTTTTCTTTTCTGCAAACTGGATCTCGCAAGCGCGACTTCATAAAGTTCCGGCGGTAAATCAAATCGGTTCTAGCGTAAAATCGCGCGTACGGGGATCGATCTGACGGTCCGCACCGCACCGTCACGCTCTCGTGCCATTCCTATAGTACACTTTTTATTTAGGGACAATTTGCACATATTGCAGGCTATATCGCAGGAGCTTTATGGCCAGCAAAAATTTTTACTATGTAGGCGGAAGTCGAGAATGAAGCGCAGCCTCTGGCCGTTCCGTTTGTACAGCTCGCTTTATATACAAAAAAGAGAACTTTCCGTAAATGTTTCTGTGTAAAGTTAATTGAGTTTGTATCGTTCTTTACTTTTTTTCAATACAGTGACTGCCGCTCCCACTGCGTTAGTTCTGAAACGTGCTACGTAACACATGTCCATTAAACGGCAGAAAATTGATTTGACGCGTCTGAAATTCAAGGCATGATTAGGCGAAGTAAAAAGAAGTATCACATTTTTGTGTTATTTGAATGTGTCACTACAATAATATCTCGTTCTTTTTATTTCAACTGTGACTGTCATACTGGCAATAAAAAAATCGATGCGTCATATTGAAACTTTTTATGCATTATGTCACTTATTGTTAGCACACTGAAAGTAAGAAGTGGAAATTTATTATTCTTCCTAACTATAAAGTGTGATTTTTAAATCTGAAATAAAATACCAGACGTAGAGTCTGTCAAATTGATTTCATGCACGCGACAAAAGACATGTACTTAAAATAAGAAACAATTGACTGGAAACTATGCAATTGCTTCTTGAGTGAAGCAGCACAGTAATTACGTTAAAAAAAAAAAAAATCCTGAAAAAATGTTTTATACACACACTTTTCGTCTCTGTAAATATAAAAATGGTATATTTACAGTGAATTGTACGTCCTGAATGTTTGATAGCACAAAAACACTGCAGTATCCGGTAACGGTGCAATCAGATCCGCGATAAAACCTGTTCCTATTGCAGATAGATATTTCATGTGTATCGAGAAATATTCCGAAATATTTGGTTTTAATCGGAGAAAATAAATTTAGTACGATAAAGACAAATTATTCACGCCCATGAGTGATGCTACTCTCCGCTTCTCCCGGAATTTCGTGTATTGGTTACGGCGAAGCGATACCAGTAACCGAGAACGAAGCTTCTCTGATAGAACTTCCCGACGAGTTCGTTCGAGACACGATTAAGATCGCGTATCGTATCTACTGATCGTCAAAGATCGAACTTTCAGCGACGCCACTCGATTCGTGCCCCTTGATTCGTTAATTCCATTTCAGCGCTCGCGTCGACGCCGATAGAAAAGAAGAAAAAAAAGGGGGAGAAATCGCCGAACTGAGAGAACGACTTGGAAACTTCACTGCAAACTCAATCTTCGGGATTACCAATACTCGCGGTCTCATTCATATAAACTCGCCCGCTTGTGGAGATACTTCTTCCGGCGGGAATGACCCGCCGTATGTAGGTATCTCCACGCCATACTCTCCTCTCTCTCTCTATTTCTTTTTCTTTTCGCGGTTACACAGATTTCCCGGGGATAAATTACTTCCCGAGGATTATTCGACGTCGCGACGCGCCCTTACGTTTCGCGGATTTCGTACGCGCGTTAACGTCTAGCTGAAATAAAACTGCGATATACCGGAGATTTTCTTGTCGGCCGGGCGGCGCACTAACATACGCGTAAAGGAACTGCAAAGAGGAAATGCCGGCGTCTACTTCCGCTGCCGCCGCGATCGCGCTTCCCGTGCGCTTTCCATTCTTCCTCGTTTTCTCTCCGCATGGCTTATCGATCCGACCTTATTTATATGGCGCATGCCCGATCGCGCAAATATACCCAGCGTTGTTGGGACAGAATGAATTTTGCCTAAATGAATTTTGCCTAAATCGTAAAATCGATAGCTACCAAGGCTTTTAGTACACTGAGCGCTACGATGGCGAAAGTATGATGGAGTGGAATAAGTATCTTATACCGTGTCATACATTCTATTTATTATTCTTTTTCATATACACATACACATACACGCGCAAATACCGAGGAAACTTTTTCTGAACAAAAATCTGATTATATTCTTTTCTACAACTTTATGACAATATGGCACACCTAGTGTAGTGTCTGATTTTATTTTTTAAAATTGTGCCATTGGTTTTGTCAGCTTATTTTTAGAATGAGGATCTAGAAAGTAGAATGGAAAGCTATTTTAGATAACTCGATTTCTTGGAAAAAGAAGCTGTTGATTTATTTCGGAGTATAATTTGAAGTAGAGATAAGAATCTCGAACGTCTAGAAACAAATTGAGAAAAGACATTAAGTAGTCTGCCGCCGGTATTAGTGGAGATTTTAATTTACTTCACAATTGTTCTAAATTCACACACGTAATATGACTGTGGTATACTATGTATTTTACGAGAGAGAAATATTGTAAAGAGTATCTATTTATTATAAGAAGACGACAGAGCGGATAATGGAAAGGGAGACAGGAATAATCGTATTCTATAATTATATAATACTCGTTGTGACTTACATACGTAATAAAAGATCTATTATTAGAAGCTGAAACGATCCGATACTTGGACGAGTTGTTCAAATACAGAGCGAAAGTACTAGGGCAACGTTCGTGAACTTGTTAGCAATGCGTTTCAAACCTTATCGCAACTCGATTCTTCGCTCCCGGGAAGGAAGGACGGAGAGGGGAGCGGAGGGCTGTTCTTGGTTTTACCTGTTCCAGTTATAGAAGAAACTGGGATTTCGCTAGCATGTATCCAGGCCAGTCAACAGGGACCGACTTTACGGGCAGGAACTTTCAATAAGATCCCGCGGTCCTCCTCGAAACGTTGCTGAACCGGCCTCACGAATATGGAAGTGAATCCGAGTCGTGCCGTCGGCGTGCTCGTTCGCATGGAAACTTACACGATCGTCGAATCGAATTTCGAATTCTTTATCCCGCCTGCCCCTAACCGTTGTCTGCGCCGTCGACCATTGCCACTGAAATCCGGCCCTCAACTTCAATCTGTAACCTCCACTTTCTTCTTTTATATTGCGAGTCACGCTTCGCCGTAACTATCGCACAGATTTACGAATATTGCCTTCGATACATATCAACTCACTCATCCCGCGCGCTCCCAGAACTCCGTACGCGCCGCAGAAAATTCTACCAATGTAAATTTCAATCCAGATCATTTTCCTTTTTGCATCGAATACATTTCGTGGCTACTAAAAGTTCACCTTTGTTCCTCGTAAGATTTCATTGCACTTCTCAACTGTGAACATTGGGAAAATATTGCAAGAAAGTGCATTTGCGCCCATTTAAATTTTCCTCTGCTTTTGACTGCGATTCTGTGATATAGTAACGTCAATCAATAGAGCCGGAATAAATTTTAATAAGCACAAAATTAATTTCAGAGTAATTAAAGTAAAATAATCAAGAACTGCTGAATTTTCAAGATCAATCGTAAATTTCCAAAGGTAAAATTATTTATATTTGGAACGTCGCGCCGAGAGAACTGATTTTCTATTTTCATCGGTTAATCCTGTGGGGCCGCTAGAACAATCGTGTTATTTGACCTATTTATTGATTTTTCGTTTATTATTAGAGTTTCTCGTTGTGACATATATATTCCTTTTTTTTGCTGCGGTTAAAATAACTCGGAATCGCCGTGGAATCACAGTCTGTCAAATCATCGCAATGATTGGTGCGTACGTACACCACGACTGGTTTTCTCGCATTACACATTTTATTCTCAGTTTATTCACATTATTTATCATTTGCACTGTGAGTTATTTATCATTTATATGCTATCCCGTTTATTACGTTTTGCGAATGTTCCTGTTTATACCTTGTTTGTACTTTTCACCTACAACATTACTGATTTGTTTCGCAATTAATTATACAATACGTTATCATTCTCAGCACCATGCATTTTTTAATTTGTAAAATTTCTTAAATTGAACATTGCATATTTCTTGTGGAGCATTTTATTACACGCTTTGTTTTGAGCTTGAGTATATTTTATAAATTATTAAAAATGATTTTAATTGCGTTTTTGTTTTTAGAAGTGTGCACATACAGGCGCTCATATTTGAAAAATTATACTAAAATCTAAATCAAAATATATATAGTGAGAAATAGAATATATAGAATCATTTAATGATTAATTATTTATTTTAATAATTATGACATTGGAGTAAAAGTAAAATAATAAAACAAAATAAATTAATATTTCAAAAATCCTATGCGACAGACTACGGCATTTAAATTTGAATAAGGGGTCATAAATTTTCTTTAATGTCGTTACATAAGCTCTGACATTTAGAGACCTTTTTCTGTTTTATAAATCGTACACGTACATAAGCTAACATAGAATTTATGATTTTCTGATAAATTTAATGCTTAATATTCTTTTTTAAATCTCCCTTGTCGTTATTGCTTTTTGCTTTATAACCACATTCTTTTGTATTTGAATGCTGTAGACTTGGACTTTTTTTTTAAATCAATTACAATCATAAAAAATAAACCAGCTATAAAGTGTTGTAAAAAAAAGATTTATAGAGGAAACAGATTGCCTGACGAAATAGAGGTCAATCGTTTAGTTACATTTAGTTTTTTTTATACAGAAGTTTTATACTTTACGAAAATATCTGCGTATGCTTTTGTGTATGTGCCTTCTATTTTAATTTATATTATATTAACCTACTTTTTGTCAGATAAAATTTGTATTTTTTGCAAAATTCTTATACGGTGAATTTTATTTTGATACACTAAGAAGAAGATACTTAATAATTTATTTGTGAGATATAATATTTCACTGAAATAAATGCTTATTTAAGTATGAAATAAAATTTTATTCATGAACAAATCAATTAGTAAGTAAAGTGAGATATATTTCATAGAAACATATATTTTGCCATCACAATCAATTTCTTTTACAGCTTATAAATATCGAAGGAAACGTCACAAGTTCTACTTCTAAATATTTCAAATTTCAACAGTTTATTTTCATCGAAGGAAAAAATTGTGTTATATTAATGTGTGTCGTATATTAATTTTATTCAATGTTATCAACACGAGTGAAGTTATTATTTACGAACTTTTAAAAACAAAAACGACGAGCTTGATTAATTTGTTCTGGATCAACGCGGACATAATTTTGCCGTAACAATGTCGGCACGTACGATATTCATAAGCACATTTTAATCCATCTCGCTATTAAGTGCTAATTAGCTGTTGTGGGCTGTTTTATTATTTAATTACAAAATATAATACGATTATATCTTGCGTTCACTATTGTTATGTCCATGTTTCGTCACTTGTATGTTCGCATAAAGATATACATGTGCTCAGACATTAACATCTACGTATGACGCTTGCTTCGTTTAATTGTGAATAAATATGACGGAAATTTTTGTATTTTCTAAAATCTTGTTACGACACGGAAGCCAGAAAAAGCACTTTCGTAGCGAATTTGCTTATTCTAATAATTTAAAGCGAGAAAATGTTTCGCGTGCGTTCCGTGACCGAGTCACGTACTTGATCGATCGTACCTGGAGGAAGCAAGCGAGCGTCGTTCAAGTGTTTTCCTCGCTATAGCGTAGCAGCGAAAATTCTGTGTACTAGAATTTATTAATATCTTTCCAGGATCTGGTATCATTAGACATTTTTGTTTGGATACATCTCGTGTTCAGATCGTGGCGTCATGACTGTGTCTGACTGGTTTGAAAAAATTAGAATATAAATGGTACATGTGAAAATATTACAAAACACAAAATAAAAGAGAAACAGAAGCTGCACTATAACGTACTATATTAAATTGACAACAATAAATTGAATTGTTTAATCAACTACCGTATAAAAACTCCGGACACAACGCGGACGGTCAAAAATGCTAGCGATATATTTCCAGCGATGCAAATACATGAATACTAGTGCAAATTGATACTGGAAGTGTTATCTATCTGTTTGTATTTAATAGATATATATTGTATTTTGTTAATGTACAAAAACTGATAATACATTTATTTTTTTTTTTTTTTTGTTACAGATTAAACGACACAACGTTATTTGCGGTCCAAAGCGACGGTAATAACCTGAAGCATTAATCATCTCAGCATCTTGTCATCGTAAGTACATTAAGAATTTCTACATTAAGAATTAAGTGAAATTAAATTAACTTGGAGTAGAGGTCGAGGCCGTGTGCGCCGCGATCGCTTGTGTTTTTCGCGCGCGTACATGCACTTGCATTTTTTAAATTTCTTGTTAACCCAACGCATACGATGACGTGGCACCGGGGCGGCGCGGCGCGGCCTGGTTTTACGCTGCTGATTCACTATAACGCATCGAAAATTGCGATGTGCCAACAGAAACGAAAGCTGATATCATCGATCCGCTACCTAGAAATTTACCTACCAGCTCGTTATCGGTTATTATCGTACGGAGCGCGCGAGTACTCGACGCATGATAAATCAATGACTCGTTCGCCTAGATAAGACTCGGCGTATCGCTTACTCCATATATTTGATTCAGCACTCTTATCGCTGTTCCACCGCGGATATTGCCACATACGGCGATTAGATGCTGGTCTTGCGTCGGGTTCGAAATGCACGTATCGTGAAATATGAGGGATGATACATTTTCGATACAGGTCGAACGGTAAAACGGTGGCTGACCGAGCGTATGTTGAAAACTATTGCGTGTGGCGTCCCGGGAAATTTTGCGCCTGCGTTTTGATCAATAATAAATCGCGCGTAACCGTGTGTTGATGGAATATTATATACTGTAAAAATTTCGATTGTGATACGGACCAAAGATTTATCTGCTCACTTATTCGACCGCGCTCCCGGGATATATCAGATTTAACCAGATTTCGTTACCGAGATGACATTTCGCTGAATGCACACTGTGAAAAACCCTGCGCACCGAACTCCCGTGCGTATTTTCAGTTTTACCCCGAGCATAGCGCCCTACGAATACATGTTGCAATTGTTGCATCCGCAACAATACCTGGTCGAACTCGAATATAGCACTCGCGTTTGTTGCATTAAAAAAAAAAAAAAGAAAAAAAAAGAAAAAAGATTGATCGAGATCGAGCCTTGTCAAAAGTGTGATGTCGATTGTGTCTCGTGTCAAAACTCGCGAGCGATCGCGTATGGAATACGTCTCTTGGAGAAATGAGCGAGGCTGCTAGTTAACTTGCCAAAGTGCATCCCCAGTGAATGTCTAATAATTCAGATTCGTACTATTGTCTCTGTGATTACGTTTGATGAGATGCTCTCACGGTGAATTCAACGGATTTATTTAACGATCGCTATTGTATTGCGAAAGTAACGGTAATGACGTCGAGTCTCAAACAGACAGCAGCTCCTCCAATCTCTAGAGCGAGGGAGCAATTTGTTCTATAGTAGTCGATCGGATACGACCGAGATACGACTGACGACGTGGCTACTAATTCGCAATAATTGACATCAATTAGAAAGACATTCGCTGAAAGATACATGATTGACATTAGTCGCGCCGTCTTTTCCGATAGGTGCTGCAGAAACTCTGGACGCAGTCACACGAGAACGCGATAACATGGATGTTCATTCGTAGATGCGCGTGCATCATATTTACCGGCAAATGTATATATGCTCTATGAATACCTAAATATCCCCATTTATCTTTCTGTTCGTTCCCAATACGAAAATCCGTACAGATTTCGCGAGCTTTGTAGGAACTGTCGGCATGTCACGCGGCAAATTGTTTAAAATTCTGCGCTCGGTTGGACGCTGCTGAATTCAAAAGGCCGCCGTTGTAAATTGCTCGGACGCACGCGGGCCGTGTACGGGCGGCCGGTTGTCGGTCGACCCCCGTATGTCCTGAAAATATCGCCACTCCGGAATATTTTGGGATTGCGTACTTGCGCGCAGCGAGACGAGACGACCGAGAGAGCGACGCGACGGAACGAGTCCCCGGGCTCGCCCGTCCCAGTCGCCGTTCCGCGCCGCGCCGGTTGTAGCACACACAATTCGGCGTATCCTGAAATTCGCTGTCTAAATTTTACCAACACAACTGCTCCGGGAATGAACGCTCCCGCGCTGTGCCTTCGGCCGGAAGACTCGCATCGTGTTCCAGTTCCAGAGGCCGTGCCTTGTGTACATAATGTAATTTGCTGGACAAATTCGCATCTCAAACGGATGGATACGAGTATAGGACGGATGGATATGAGTATTTCACATTGCGTGCGACTGTATGTCTGAAATTTGGTGCATTTCGAGTTAATTAATTCACATGACACTCCGAGTTCTGGTCATCCCGTGGATTCGCCTCATTGAATCTACCTTCCTCGATCGCGAAATCGGATTGCCCTTCCGACGTTTGTCTCGCTTTCGCGGATAGACTAACATTCGCGGTTGATAATTCATGATGATTCATGCAGCGTAAGTCTCTAATGGGCTTAACATTGTGCCATAGATATAAAGCGGACTTAGGGTGAGTTAGCGTCTGAAGCGGTATTCAACGCGAAGTCGGAATCCCATGAGATTTAGTACCAGCGCTTGTTGATTACTTTCGCAGACATTCTTTCTCAAGTCTTTCTTTGCTGCGGTGCAAAACTTAACTTTATTAGCAAATACGTCCAATGTGAGAAATTAAATCTAAAGTTACTGGCATGTTGGTACAACAAATTTGATTTGAAGCTCGAGTAATAATACGCGCCGATGTTCTCTTGCGCGGTGGTTTTGTTAATTAGATTAAACATTATTATACGTTAGATGTATACAGGTATGTATGCAACGTAATGTTGCAGTATTATAGTTTTGGATAATATAATCAGCGGGCGAGCATTGACGTGTGTTACATCGTGAGAGAAATTCGGAATCTTAAGACTAGTGTGGGATAATTTTGCGTCGGTAAACTAATTTTAAATCGATAATAACTTGAACTAAATCACTTAAATGTATTCACACAAATAAGTAAAGGAACGCTCGAGGCTAAATCTTAATGCCGGGAATAACTGTCTCAATTACTGTCGCTTTAAACACACAGTGGCAGTTGACGTACTTATTTTATTTAAATGTCATTTAAACATTATCACAATTACTTTAGTAGATATAAAAGAGTGAAAATATCACGTTTCCTTGTTTTATACTTTAAAAATATGCAGGTAATCAGCTTTACTTCTATTAAGAAATGATGACGTCTACATTCTCAGGTGCATTCCTAACTTTAACCTTAACTATTTTATAAATATAAAACTCATCTAATATTTAATACCGTTACACTTTTATTTGTATGATAATCTTAATTTAACATTGAAATATTTTTAACACATAACGGTTTATATTTTTTATTCTAAGATTACAATTTCAAAAAATGGCAGTAATTGGGATATTTGCCATTCATATTATTTTATAAAATAATAGTAAATCTTAATCTTCCATTGGCTCATTTTTAGTAGAGCAATTTCACTCTCAAATTTCACTGTTTCACATTTGAGTTAAACATCTAGAATTAAATACATTTTTAGTTTTTATAAACTACGCGCCGAACATTGTCGGTCTTGAAACGCATAAAACATAAACTGAAGCTAGAAATATATAAACTTAAATAAAATCAACACAACTTAAATTGATCATCAATTTAATAATGATGCCACAAGCATCATTATTAAAAAATCTATAAATAGCTTATTGTGAAAAATTGAGGATTAATTTAATTTGATATCATTTCCAGCTTTAGTTTTTGTAATTGCGTTTCAAGACTGGTGGTGTTCGGCGCGCAGTTTATAAAAACTTGAAATAAATTTTAAATCGATTTAGTTATTTCGCAAATGAATGGCTAATTACTATTCTAATTCCACGTGATTTATCGTACAGTGCTGAACTATCGACGCTTATTCGATTAATACTCGGGAGAAGATTATTCCGTCAGATAATTCCGTAAGTTTTACTTTCAATATCTAGAAACCGAAGATCTCATGAATAAGCGGAAATCACGGGCAAGCTGAGCAATAGAATAATGTACGAACGCGCAAAGTCATGGTTCCGATCTCGAAAGAGTCGTCGGGGATACGACACGTCCCGTCGTGTCGTATCCCCTCGGAATACCCGGGCTGCAACAAATCGCCTAATCAGGTGGATATATGACGGATGGAGAGGTGAAATTGGTTCCTGGCCGCGAGTAAATCTCGCGTGTGTCAAGGTGGGAGAGTAGGGCGCCGGAGGAAAAAAGCCGGAGAGAAAGAAGGACGCCAGATCGATTTCCTGCGGGATTTATGCCACTATTTTTTATCCGGCCCGCTCGCGCGAAGACGCCGTACATTGCGTCACGGCGTCGTCGGGGACACTACTGTCTCTTCCGCGCGGCGTGCCGTTTTTCAACTCGCGCCTCGCGTTTCACTGCGCTTTTGGCACGCGGCTCGAATACCCCGCGACATTAATGCGACGGGGAACACCGTCGAAAGTTTTAATCAATCCGCTCCGATGACTCTTGGAATTCGGCCACGCGTAATCGTACAACTTCGAAACGAAACTTTGCGCCCGATCCGGCGCGGCTCGGCCCAGCCCGGCTCGGCCCGGCCCGGCCCGAAATGGGCTTTCGTCGCGCGAATTAAAAAATGGCTCATTGAGTTGCCAGTGCTCACAGAGCCGTGCACAGCCAGCCTTTGTACGCGCGGGGCTCGCTTTAACGGGTACCATATTTCCAACGTCAGCGTGCGCGCGAACGAAGGTTGATGCAGTTAACCTTCGTGCATAAGATCGCGTGAGTTTTTAATGTGATTCTCATGCTACGCGCTAGTTTCCTCATTGAAGTTACGGTGGTTTCCACCCTACCGCTCAACATTCCGTGGCACGCATTAGTCGGGAAAACTTTACTTTATACTTTCCCGGCGGCCGTTTTATTGTCTCGACGTCGCACTTTTATTGTGATATTAGGGAAAATTTTGAGTCTGCTTGGTATCCTCTTTATATACACGTACCTGCTCTTTAAACTTAGCTCCTGTCTATATTTAAAAATCTCTTTTATTCATCTACAGAGTAAAGTAGAGGAAAGAATGGGGTTGTGGCATACCATTTTACTTTTTAACAATAACTTGGTAAATATTTACGCGAATTTTAATCGCCAGTTTATTAGTCAGAGAGTTCTACCGCTCGTCGGATATATAGAGCAAATGTAATTTACAATTTACTAAAGAGAGAAAGACGGATGCGTTTGTGACAGGGAATCGTGGAATATTAACAACTAGCGTCATGAAAGGCACTTTTATTTATAAAGAAACGTAAATTAATGATCTTTCGTAGATTTTACATACAAATAAGTGCCTCAAAACGAGAACATTTCATAAAATATTTTATTTAAAAAAATTTTATTTAAATAAAAACTTGAAACTTTTTAAAATAATTTCTTTGTTTCTAATAAACAATTGTACAACGACTACAATGAGATTGTAAAGTCGCAAGAGAGATTTATACCAGGCGGACGACCATGTCCCACAACCATACATGCAACATTACTTTGTTTGCCGAATTCATATACACATTAAATTCAATAATATTATTTAAAATGCAATTTACGTCTTCAAGTTAGACTAAAGTTAAAAAATTAAAAAATTTAGTGTATAACGTACTTCTGCAAATACGTGTAGAGGGTATACACCTGTAAAAAACTTTTGCTACCTGCAAAACTGAAATGCAGCTTTTATAAAAACACGGCGGACACTAATGACCAGTAACCGTCCTACAAACGTCTAAACAGACTGTAACAAAGTAATTTTAACGGTTGCTCTTAGAATTCAGCGCGAATTACACGAGATAGCGTGATAATCCTCCATCCAAGATATATTCCACGACTGTCGTTCTTCTTCTATGAATAGTAATTTGATCAATTCTTGTCGCCGCTTACTGACTTCAATCGCGATTATTTAAAAATAAACGCCGACGAATTCTCTCCCATTCGTCATTGGATTTTATCGTAGCATATGGGTTTTTTCTCCGAAAGCTCCAATACATCGCTCGAATACACTCGATATTCGCGACAATTGGTTTTCCTTCGTTTCTCGTTCGCGGTAATCGGGTTTACGTAGCGAACGCAGTTATCCCGATAACGTTGTATAATAATCGGGGCGGTCGATGGTGCTACATAATATGACCGGATCGAGGACGAGTAATGAACGGCAAGTCGGTGCCGCATATCCAGATATAATTTCGGCTCGAATTCGCGAGCGCGCGGCGCTAACAGAGGAAGCGCTCTCCGCGGACGGCGTGGAGGATGCGATTTATCATTCATCGGTGAAAACGACCGTGACGGTACGATGCCGCGCGGTGCCGTATAATTGCGCGTATATTCGCCCAGACCCTGTGGCTATAAACGATCGCCGTCGCCGCCGCCGCCGCCGCCGCCGCCGCCGCGAATCATCGATCGCGTACGCATCCTCATTTTCCGCATGATTTTAGATTACCATTCGGCGGAGTTTACGGTCCGTCAATAACTGCGGACGGTGATATTGGAAATTCTCGGTGACGAACGTTATTGCGCCATCGCTCGCTGCACCGCTTTTCACCCCCTCGTCACCATTCACCGTCACTCCGCACCACCGGGGATGCCTCTTGTCCTCGCTGTCTCTCTGTCTCGCGTACTACTCACCCCGTTCTCTCTCTGCGCCTCCCGCCGCCGCGCCACGCCGTCCCCGTCGTATCGTCGTATCGCTGTATCGCGCTCGAGATAGCGGACGCTCGAAGTGTCTTCAATGCGGAAGTTCGCGGTACTTTATCGGAGTCCGCGCAAATTCCCCTTACAGTCCGATATTCACTCTCTTGCATCGTGCTTAAGTAGCATTACCAGCCGCTGGCGGTGCTGCTGCTGCTGCTGCTGCTGCTGCTGCTACCATCCCTTGTTTGAAGCCGCATTCTCGTTTCGCTCTTTCTCTTTCTTTTTTTTTTCTTTTCCTTCGCGTTTTTTTTCCGGGCTCGCGGCCGTTGCTGCAAGTTTATGATTCGCACTTCCGACGAAAAAATCGCGTTATCTCGGAGAACACGAGCTAAATCCCGCCAACGTGATTCTTTTTCCTTCGCGGAGATTACAGCGAGTCACTCTTATGCGCGAGCGTGTGACACACATTAATCTTCGTGGAACGATACCTCCACCGCTCTGAAGGAAAAGATCAAAGGTTCAAAAAATTGTTTGCGCGTCCTGGAAGGGAACAAACTTTTCTCTCTTGTTACACACACACACACACGCACGCACATACACACATGCGCGGTCTGGCGTTAATGATTTTAAAGTGCCGGGGAACGTGCATCGAACACGTAAAATCGTGAATAACATGGTCCGTGCCGCGCCGTGTCACATGGATGTGTGACACAGTTTAAAATATTTCTATTTCTCTCGCACGTCGTTAAAAGTATATTGATATTTCGGTACGTTCAATACTTCGTTTTTAACAAAGTGTCACTTTTCTTTTATTGTCAGCCGGTAAGTTTCTGCAGGAATTATTTTCGTTACGGCATCGATTGAAATAGAAATTTCCGAATATATCGACGCGATACGATTGGGAAATTGAGATCTCAAACGCGAAATGCATGATCTTTAAATGCCGGAGCTCTTTTCTCACCAGGCCGTTGCTCTTAACGCTTGCAACGCGAGCTCTTGATAAAGCACCTATGTATTTTACCCTAACACGTGTATCGACTTTCGCGCGAGATAATGGAGAATGGAAGTCGAGAAACAACGGCGAGCGTTTTCGAACGTAACCGTTTCATTTAATTGCCTCCATTTCGTTTAACAATCGATACGAGTCGGTGTGATGTTTTGAGTGGCTACTCAGCTAGCTCCTCAGTGAAATTGTTTTCGTGGCATAAATTGCAATGGCTATCATCTAATCGCCGATATTAATGGGCAAACAGCAACGAGTTCTTTCTCACGCAAGACAGTTTCTCGTTATTAACACTTGTCCCCGAATGAAAAGATCCCATTAAAGAGTGCGTCTAAGGATCATAAAACTTGTGAACGGGTTTTTGTAAAGTCTGCACTTCACATGATGTCTAGTGATCCTTGAATGTCCCTGAATCTTAGAATTGTCCTGAAATTTAATGTATCCTGGAAATCCTCTTGAAGAAACCATGAAATTTTAAAACTGACCCCTGGATTTTTTCTCTCTTTTTTTTTATTGTAAGCAAATCGAATCTACGATCCCATTTCGTTCTCAATGCGGTAAAGAAGCGATTGCATAGGAAAAAAAGACCAAGCAAAAGAATTGCGTGATATTAAAAAGGCAAAGAACCGCGATGAACTTGTGGAAAAATTAGAAAACAGGAAAAAAGTAATTTCAGATGAAGCTTTAAAAGCAAATGCGGACATTGAAAATCAGATTGATAATTTAATGAAACGGCAATAAATTTATAATTTTTAATTACACATTTTAATTTTAAAAATGCTATAAGGCAAGTTATTAATAGAAAATTTAAATTTTGCGTCTCAATTTATAAAACAGAATATAGTAGAGCAATTATCATTTGTATTAAATATTCATTTGACATTTTTATAAAGCAATAAATAATATTGTTCCAAACTTGTTTGCATTTATTAATTTATTCGTCATATAGAATCTCAATTCGAATACAAAATGATCAATGAAAATTAAACAATGAAAACTAATCGACTTGAAAAAACGTTGATTTTTATTCTGGAATGTCCTGGAAATATTCTCTTTAACTGGCTGGTCAGATATTCGCTAGACACCATGCTTCAAAATTTCAATATAGTTGACAGAATTCTGACTACTTCTCAACGAGTTCTGAAAGCGCAAGGTCATCACTCGTCGTAAATTTTTAATTTCGCATATTATCGCGTGTTATATACAAAATAAACTCTCATTTTCGTTAATAACAACTTCTGCATAACTTGTTCGGGGAACTTCTGTTTAAATTTCTTTATTATTATGGTCAGTGAACTCCGCATCATTCGATTACGTGCGCGTGCGCGGGTACTGTTATTAACTTCCGAGAACGTTAATCGACTGCATCTCCGCTTCATCTCGTCTGTTACACTTTATCTCTGCGTAATCGTTGCTTATCACCGGACACAACAACTTATTCCTCGAAGGCTCATCGTCGTCCATACATCTTGTTATCAAACCCATTGGGATAACCTGTCATCTGCGAAATCGATCCACGTATCGATGACGACAACGCGATGTTTAACTGGTAATACGAGGAGAGAATGTCTTTTGTAAACGATGCGCTTCACTGGGTCGCCAAATATCTATATCAGGCCGAATTCTTGTTCCTTTTTTTTCCTTCACGACCGACGATATTGTTTCCATCCACGACGAGCAAAAAATGTTAGCAAGTTTTCTTTGACGACTTCGCATGTCGCCGTGAGCAGTTTTACGCGCTTTTACGGTGAAAGAGAAGCAAAGAAATACTCCACGAGTCCGGTTCTTTCACAAACTTTTCTATTCAAGATTTATCAGATACGTCTTTTGAGCCGTGTATGATTTGTTGTAAAGCTAGGTTTTATTTGAATTATAATTTAAATATCTCTCTTGTGGAGCTTCATTTGCACGTTAAATTTACCTTAAAAACGATATAAATTTTACGCGAGCAGTGCATTTACGTGACAGTCGACTAAAAGAGAACGTTTTGCCGCGATATTGCGCGGATTAAAGTTTCTCATATTCCGCGCTATTATGCAAAACTGCTCTTACGTTTCTTCCGTCAGGCTAATTGAAGAGACAGTGTCTATAAAACAATACAGCACTTATTAAAGCACTTCTTATTAAATCTATTACACATTTATCGTGAAAGTGAAAGCCGCTGATTTTGTTTTGCTTTAAGGATGTGTGAGTCATATCTCAAAACATTACAAAAAATATAAATATTTTATAGAATATCTTAGTATTACGTTCGAGTACCTGTGTAAAATTTGAGCACAATTCACTTATTGGTTTAAAAGTTATTTAATTTCTTGCTTACTCTTGAGTTTTATAGTAAAATCGCGTTTTGTAGTACTTATTTGCAAATTTAATGGGGAAATAGCATTATCAATTGAATCAAAATTTTTACATATACTAATAAAACTTTAATAAATGTTCGTGCAAAAATTTATTTACATTTACTTACTCATTTAAAAATTATTTATATATTTAAAACTGCAGCAAAATATAATAATTTTCGCTGTAAAAACTACTATAAATCAAATTTTTTTACTGTTTTTTTCTTTGCAGCTAGCTTTAGGGCCAAAATTCGGGCATTTGTGACCAAAATTTTTTGTTGTCGATGAGGAAAGAAAGACTAAACCTAGTAAAGCCTTCAGTTTTTTTTTTAATTTCGATAACTTTTAGTATTGTACAGCCAAAACACATCCTTAAGTATAAGCTTACAAAAAATGAGAGCGTCTAAGCTGAGACTCAATTATTTTTATAGGAACGTGAGAAAAATATTGAAGTACATATTCAAAATTCTTATCGAGACCACGGTTAATGAGATTTTTCCAAATTGGATATCGTTTCTCTCTCAAATAAACAGCTCGTATTCTACACGTTATTGCGTTCTCCGTAACATATGTCAAGCGGGGATATTCAACGAGCGCGACTTATTACAGATGGATGGAATTTTACTCAAGTTTCCTAGACGCCTGTCCTCCGTTTCTCTGACGCCTGTCGTAAATTTCCCGGTCGCTTGGGATCTTCGTTAGGGATTTAGCAGGTAACGCGGGTCGAATTTCGGAACTGTTCGACGCGCCAAATTTTGAAGTGCCAAGACAAAGAGAACGAAGTTACAAGGCGCATAAATATTGTAATCCGGCCGATATATTGCAACGACATGCATATTCACGTACTCCAAATCCACTACGCGTGAAATAACGCTTGCCGATTGCATATTTCCCGGACGGACGGAGTGACACAATTCTGATACCGAATTCTTCATCATGCAAGAACGAAATTTCACGTTCAAACTTGAAAGCTGAGATTTGTCGCTTGTAGCCTTTAATTACTGGAAGGAGGCGAAAAAAGGAGGAGTAATCCGGTGTTACACACCTATAGTGGCGAAATTGCGCGCGTTCTCTCTCTCTTAAGGCAACTGCCATTTAAACTCAGTTTCGTGCATAGCGTCCTATTCAAGTAATAATTTCGCATTCAGGCAATTAGCCGCGCTCTGCTAAAATAATATGCGCAATTAAGTAAGGATGAACCTCTTTAGAGTTGGAGGTAGTCCCGTTTAGAAAATAATGTCGACACAGCGAGATTTATCGTCTCCTACGCGACGCGACGCGACTTCCGCATGCGCGGGGTTATTCCAATTACAACGTTGTAATTCGCCTATCTTTAACATTTATGAGGTGTCGTAATAATTCACTATTCGTCGCATGTCTACGTACATTAACCTGCGCTTGCGGATACAATAGAATAATACGATGAGCGGCAATAAATAATAGGCCCGTAAGCGTAAATAATTTAGAACGCAATAAGCGTGTGCACTAGAATGGTGATCAGACAACAGAAACATGCATTTATCGAAATAATTTATACGTGTATAATGCGATAACATGGCATGCTTTATGTGCTATAGCAATGATATTACTTTGTGTCAAGCTATGCATTGAAGGTTGACATTGCATTGTGATTGCGCATTGGACCAATTTGGCACTAACCAATAAGGATAAAACTGATTAAGCTCTGATAATCGAATCTTAATCTGCCGTAATTCACTTATGATACAAATTTAACGCACAATCTGTAATGGACTATAAATTCTTGATTTTAGAGATTCCTGCTGTCTCTTATTACACATGTTTTTCATTGAAAAACAAAGAATATTTAGTAATGAATGATTATTGAGTTTCAATTGTTTAAATATGGAAATATTTATTTGCTTAATTCTTTGAAGCGCATACATATGTGACCTTTTTAAAATAGAAAAAAATTGTCATTTTTATTCTAATTTCTGTGTAATTTTACGCCCGGTAGGATTTTAAATCCAAATTTGAAGTTAAAATTTCGAAATTTACGGTTGACTTAATATAGCGGCATAAAATCAGACAAATTTGTGTAAAATGTACCGTAGTGAAACATTTTTCCGTAACACATGAAATATTTCACACAGCATCGATTATTGTAGAAAATTTTCAGAAATGTTTCGACAATTTTTTGTACAACAGTTCTGTAAAATGTTATAAAATCTATCACATACAATAAATTTGAAGACATATCTAAGCAGAACGAAAAGTTATCATGACGTCAAAATAATTTCAAAATAATTTATTAAAAGCCATTTTTTGATTAATTACGATTTATTTTTGTCATTTTGATGTTGTTAGGTTATGAAAATATAATATCATTGTCTTATATGATACATTTTTTTATTATACGTATGTAATTATAGCTTACGCCTAAGCGTTTAACAAGTACAAAAATTACACGTATAAATTTAATTTAATGCATAAAAAATGCAAGTGCGTAAAAAGTGACTACACATTTTACACACTTGGATTTGCAGTGCAGTAATATTTAAAAAAGAATTTAGCTATTTCAGTAATTTTTTGATAATATTCCAGAAAAATTACAGACTTTTTCAGCAACCTTTTAATAACTTTTCTACAAGGTCTCAAGTACAAGAATTACGAATATTTTGCTATTCCAAAGCTATTTCAGAAATGTTGCCGACATATTTCGCAACTTTTATGAAATGTTTCACTTTTCGGTTGAAATATTTTTGAAATATCTCTAAAAAATTTCGCAGATGTATGAGATTGAAACTTGATATCCAGGAGTTTTTAAAATAGTTGATTTTGAAAGTGAAAATCAAATTTTACAAACAATTTTAAAATACAAGAAAGCGGATCGAAAATTGTAAAAAGTTAAATGTATAAATTTAGTACTTGATATCCATAGGTTTTTAGCAGTGCGGATTTTGAATCCAAAATAAAAATTTGCTTTTAATTTTTTAAATATCAGATAACGAATAAAAATCGTAGATGTTTTTATTAATTTTTGTATATATCTTTCTTTTTTATATTTTTGCGCGACAACACGCATTTGCATGTTAATTTCTTCATATTTGTAATCAACGATTCAAAAATTCTTGCATACCCAGTTTAAAAAAATTCAACTGTAAAGAAAAATGTATCCTTTAAAGGGTTAATGTATGATTTGTAAATAGCCATTGATGTGCATGCGAATTTAATTATCAGCCACGATGACTTTTCAAGTACTCTCTTGTTGATACTACTCGCGCGTGCCGACATGATGCTCTTCGCGTGATAACAGCTTTTGCATAAAGACAATAGCCGAGCTCCATCCCAGCGGAGAATCTGTTTCTCTCGGTGCGTCGGTGCAAATTGGTTTCCTCGAAGAAGTAATTTCGAGCGGTAAAGTGGACCGATGTCCCCACGGAACACAGTACCTAATGAAGTGTACGCGGGGAAAATAACTCACAACAGGGGTTAGCCAAAAAGAGTGGAAGCTATAATGTGAAACAAGCAACATTCGCGGATAACGAGCCAGCCGTGAATCTCTTTGTCGGTAAGAAACGACTTGCTGATTTTCGCCACACCGCCACGTTCCTCTTGTCATCACCCTTAAAGTGTGTGGAAAGCACGCCCTCAAAGTGGTGTGTCAGAGAGACGTCTTTTCTAGGGCCACTACGCCGCAATATCTGCCTCACATATTTGGAGCACATGCAAACGCGAGTTCGATCGCCGCGCCTTACACACACACACACACACACAAACACACACACACACACACATTCGGAACAGTTACTCTCGAGGGCGACCATAGCTGTGGAAACCGAGAAATATTTTTCCTGAACGTGACAGCTTGGGTATCCGGGCTGATCGTTCGGTGCTTGTGTAGCGGTTCTTCGTCAGCTGTGCACCTCCGTCGTCTGCGCTTCCTCGCTTCTGCTTTCCATATCGCTCGTCTGGATCACCAATACGCTAAAGTTACCGTGCACCCTTACTTTCGTTTAGGTCGAAGTGAACTATCTCTTTCGTGAAGAAAAGGAGATTGCGATATCGTTCAGAACATTTATCAGAAAGAAGACAGAAGGCAAACTTCCATGCGCTAAACAAGATAGTTTCGCAACTCATTACCGAAACGATAATTAAGATATTGTTTCTTATAGAGCACACAACATCTAATTGACCATATTCGTAATTTAATTAGCATCTGCTTACACAGAGAGAATTTTCTCCTAGAATTTACCCTCAAAATGATAGTCAGGGGCAACACAATATTCCGAAGAATTTTATATGATTTTCTCTGATTTAATATATCTATCACATTAAATTTGATTTATCTATCACCATAAAATATAAAATATGTTTGGTTAATTTTGCAATCTGTTTGATAATTTTTAGCATGCAGTTTATAAAATCTTTTTTTGTATGCTGTAAAAATTCTTATCATTAACGATAATATGTGATATTGTTGCCAGGTTTTGTCCCAAGTTTATCACTAAAACCTGATGAAAAAACGTTGTTTATTTTGGATTTCTAGCATCTACTAACGAATCATGTATTGAAGAATAAAGAAATGGTAGAGTGCTGAATATCTAATATCCATTGCTGAAAAAAGATCGTTAGAATCAGCAAATCGAATAAAAAAATGTCATTTAATACATTTTTACAATGTTTTAAAAAATATGATCAGCGTTGAGGATTGTATTTAAGGATTCTGATTCTCTTTTTTTGTTTTAGTTACATTTAGACACTGTTTAGAAATATAAGAAATATTCTCTTTTAAACATTGGTAAAATGTACTAAATGTCATTTCTTTTTCGATTTACTGATTCTGACGGTTTTTTTCTCGGTTTTTTTCAGCAACTGATATCAGATATTTAACAGATATCTCTCGATAGTTTCCTCTCGATATGCGATTCATTATTAAATGCAAACGAGTCCAAAATCCTTTATAAGAACGGGCAAGGTTCTCTGTGGCGAATTTTGCGATAAAATATGATAAAAAATTCTCTCTTTGTTGACATAACAACAAGGATGATGGAAAACGATTTAAATAATATTTTAAATTTAGAATAGACAACATCGTTTGGGTACCGTTGTTGTGATTGCCTACGTACGTACGCCTACGCTCGAGCATGTTCGCGGAAATTTTTCTTCGCAAACGACTTGGAGCTGTTCAGACCGGTCTCTAAACAAAAATGTGCGCCACGCGTGACTCAGCGTCGAAAGAACGGGACGATGTTGAGACGACGTAGCGGAAATAGCCGACAGACGTTGAATCATTACCTAGTAATCAAGACTCGAGAGACTCGAGAGTATGAACGTGATAAACATGCTATTTCTAGATTAGTTGATTGCCGCTTATTACGCACAAGTTCGCGATAATTGTTCTTCTGCACGCTACCGCCTGCCGCCGATCTTCTTCGTCACCTCCCCCTTCTCCTCCTCTCTCTTCGTGCATCCGTTCGGCATTTTTCCAGCTGCAAACCTCACGAACGCACATATGGAGACCGCATTGCAGATTGGAATGCCGTGAAGAAAAAGCACGCTCTAAATATACTCGAGTGCGCGATTTCGATTTTCACCCATTTCTCTTAATCGTACAAATGCACGACGACTCTGCCAGGCATCTCTCCCCTCACCATTTGTCATCTTGCCGGAACTGTCTGCCGACGGAAAATATCGTGCATTCTTAACAATGGAAGTTTCTCTTAATGCTTAATTACTTTGTGCTCTCAGACGTTTACGAAAACTCCCTAAAAGAACAGATATATCACCGAGATTAGTTTGACGTTGGAAGAGAAGTTATAATGAAAGGAATGGATAAAAGGTATACAAAGATGCTCTTGACCTTTAACGTTTACAAAACTATTTACTTAGAAGATTATTTACCTAGTACAGTTGATACATTCCTCGTAATCTTCCGATCTATAAATATCCATTTTATACGATCGATTTTATTGATTCGTAAAAAACATGTTTACTGGCGCGTACAAACGTTATAAAAAAGGTAAACGAAAAATTGTGCACGATCACAGTAAATCATCGTAACGCATTGGTTTGTCACTATTATACCGCTAGGTCGTTAATCATCATATGTCCACGATATTGCTCGAATTTTCCGTTTTAAAAGGGTACGAAAGGGAGAGTGAAAGAGAAAGAGAGAGAGAGGGAGAGGAAGCGCTTGCTTCTGGATATCTACACTTCCTTCTTAATTATAAAACGCCAGCCCGTTTCTCCCAGTGAGTCGCTCGTTTACACTGGTCGAAGCTGTGAGCAAGTTCCAAACTGGGAGTTATGCACCATTTTCTGGTGCCAGGAGGACCGTAATTTTCTTTCCTACCCCTTCTTTTACGCTTACTCGTTCAGCATATCGGACGTCGAAGTTTTAATGAATTGGAAGAAAGAGTTTACAAAGCCGTAAGATTAATACCGTTGTCTTGAATTTTAAAGCTGACGGTAACGTAACAGCTTCCATCATTTGTAGCTGTTTCCAGGATTGCAAAGTGGTAACTTCCTCGAGTTACCGCCGTATAGTTAATTTTGATGAATATTCAAAGACCACTTACTAAATAGATCGTCCATTCGATACCATTCGATCTGGGGATTTTCCAAAATTTTTAAGATGTATTATACAAAATATGTAAGATAGAATGATTCTTTCTTTTATTACCATTTAGTATATATCTTTAATTTTTCTAAACACAAATGTTTAGTAAGAAAAATTTATCTTGACGCTAAGCACATCATTGACGACAATGTCAATTGTGAAAGTTCCCTATATAGAAGACATTTTGCAACTGACAGATCAATTATTTCGCTTCCCTAAAGGTTGGATTATTTCGGTAGTTGTAGAGTCATAACTTGAAGTGAGCTTTTATTTTTTTTATTAAATGCTACTGTACATTTCCTCTTATTTTTACTGTACATTTCCTTCTATTTTCAGAATTCGATTTTGTATTATTGCGGAACTGTCATAACCGACAAATCCACACCGCAAAAGCATAACCGACGTATCCACACCGTTTCTGTTTATTTTGTGTCCGATAATTTCAATCATGGACAGCCTGTGTGTAGCTTTGGGGATGCACTCCAATCACCTATATTCTCCTTGAGTGTAGCATTTCGTGGGGAGGGGGAGAGGGAAGCAGCTGCTTCTGTGCATTTCTAGTAATCCCGCAAGGACGGGCCGTGTACAAACCCCCGAGATCAGTAGCGTGTACACGTTCGTGAGTTACGGAGCACGCGATAATTGACTTACATTACAATGCAAATTACCGCCGTCACGTCACAGTGTAAAATACCATTCCAATTCTTACGCTAGCTACTTTTCATGCATTCAACTGCAGCCGTTGCAATTAAGGCCGTGCAAGAGTGGTCTCGCGTCCAGATTCCGCGCATTGCAAGTTTCCGAGCTTTTTCATTGAAAATAACAGTCTCGTTACCTCACCCGCTAAATCGTACATTTAATGAAATGCACTGATGCCCGGGATTATCGATGAAAAACGCGCACGATATTGCGTGTGTAAGTGTGAACGATGATTTATCGTCGGCGCTGGCGTTTACTCGCAGCTGCGTCATATTCGAGTGTTTTAATTGGCTCGCGTGCCTAATGTACAATCATGCCAAATTTTACGCCGCTTTAGCCGCCTATCTGCCTCTAGATTTTTTCCTTTCTTACCTAACGTACCGATCCCGTGCAAGCACGTGATCTACCTGAAAATGAGCCTCAGCATACTGACCACTGAAAAATATCGGCGCACTTAGTGAGCCTTGAACGTTTCTTCGGCTTTCCACCACCACCACCGCGATCGATACAATTAAACCCAGCCACGGTAGATCCGCCGTACCGCCGTGAAATAAACTCTTTGGCAATAGGTCGGTAAATCGCTTTTGCTCCATTTTTTCCCCACCATTATATAGAAGCCTGAGGCGAAAGGGTGAATAAATTCAAAGTCCCGAGCGTTTTCGCATTCGTTAAAAATCCTATACACATATCGGCGATTAACACCTGCAATAATATACGAGAATTTTGCAAGCATGAAATAATGCAAAAGGGATATTGGATCCCAGGAGAAATCTTTGCATGCATCGTTAATGATCCGTGTCTGTTGTGCTTTACCTGCCGGAAAGTTAGGTGCGCTTTCAGCCTGACATTGCGTCTCGAGTTCGTGGATACGGAGAATCTTGCGGTATATCTGCCGAGTAATATTTTATGTGACCCCTCTAGGAAATCACGGACGAGTTGAAGGCAATTTTCTTCGCGTAGTGCTGCAATTTTATTTTCTGATTGACGTGAATTCTTCTTTTCATGAAAACTAATATGGTAATCTTGATTCTTAAACCATGAATAGAGACAGGAAGAAGATAGAGACTTAAGGATGCATGTGTGGCATCTCAAAGTATTATCAAAAACTTAAACATTTCATTGATTGTCATATTATTACGTTAAATATTCCTGTATTTCTTTTGCACACTTCATCTTAAATATTTTATTTCTTTAACGTGGAATGGTAATTACAATTTTTCTTACACATGTTTGAAAAGTTTATGCAGAGTCGAGAGAAAGCGCATAATAAAGTATTATCTTATTTCTGTGTATTCGCGTCAATTAATACCTTCATTTATTTGTAGTTGTAGCATACATTATTCTAAGTAAGCAGAGGACTGTGTTCTGCAATCTTCAACTTTACAATTTCCAAGTTTCGGTCTTACAATAGTGTTTCCGACGTACTATAATTCATTACCACGCTAGCCGTAATTTCCCCGAGTCTTAGCGTGAAATACGGAGTAACAAAAACTATAACTTTGTACGTTAGCATTCCGCGCTGCACCGGAAATCATTATACAGTTTTTAACAATAAGACAAAATTTCTCGCGACAAAAATCTTTTCTAAAAATTTTGACAAATTTGCGACTCCGATTTACATTTATAATTTGAGATCTTTTTAATAATCAAATTTGAGCTTAATGTCAGTTATCAAGTGAACTAATTAGGTGATTAATTTGTGCCTGCATGTTAATAAAATGGCTTCTTCTATGTAATCGTTTAGAGTTGAATAAGTTGTTGGCATACAAAGCACTTGTATTGTCTAGTTTTCTGCATTTGCATCAAAAACACCGTTAAATATCTCGTAAACATTCGATAACAGCATCGAATGGCACCGAATGACAATATCACTAGGAAGAGGATAAAGCAGGTACCGGCCAGTACAACGTAATGGTGAAGAGGCAAACTGCGTGCGTTACGCTCGTTTGCCTTGAACTACATCGCACCGGCAGGTTCGCAAATGTTTTGCACCAGCGTAAAATTAGGATCGTCATGCTTACACATTGTAAGTGTAAATAAATTGAAACAAATTTTCTGCATGAGAAACACGATAAAAGCACTCCATTCGCTCGTTGGAGTAAGCAAGCTGTTGATTGGGAAGCGTTAATTAATTCCTGACGATATTCAACATTTGGTCGGACGCCAGCACGCGCAAAACAATTCGTATTTTCGTGCACTTTTCAATCAGCATCGATTTGTTATATAGTCTGTCTGACAGTTAAATTACTTATTAAGCAAGTTGCGATAAAGCTGAAATACCATAGTGCACGAGAAAATGCTTTCTCTTGATAAATTTAAAACGATTTACTCCGATTAGCTCTATGTACAGGGAACAAAGTAACGTAAACATATTTAAAAAATATTATTTGTTTTATTAATAAAAGATTAGAAGATTAATAGTCTATACATTTTTCTTATAGATTCTATCTTTGAAATAAAATCATACATACAGTATTTGAACAGTGACTAGTTAAGAATTGGTTATATTATTCTTTTCCTAAGATATCTTTCAACTTTTTGCTTATAACTAATGTTGAAAGAGAAGATCTGTTTTTACTCTATTTTCCAAAATTATTCTAAATGCCGTAAAATTTAGTATCTTTTCCCATCAGCATAACTGCTTGATTTAACTGACCGGAAAAGTTTGTTTTATAATTGAAAACATTAAGTATCACATTTAATAATATCCACTTTGATCGAAAAATGGCACTTATTATTTCTTGTATTATTGACATGTCGATCTAATATTATCAACTGTATTGCCACTAATATCGCCAATTTATCAACTTAATATTGCCTGATTTAAATTTAACGTGTAATTTTTGAAGACCGAAATGGAAGCAGTCTTTTCCTTCAATATCTCTTAACCATCTTTCCATATCTTTTAAAAGATATTCTGTTAGGAAAGAATAGTGTAACATTGCACTGGTGATTATTTAAGGATGATCTGATTCCAACAAGGATAAAATCTATATTAAAAATAAAGGACAGACTAATTTCCTGTTATTAAAACAAATAGTGATATTCTTCAGATTTTTATATAATTTTCTATTTTATTATCCTCTGCCAGTTGATATGTTGATCCTATAAGATATATTTTTATAAGAAACAAGAATTTTAAAAAGCGAGAAGTATTTTTCGTTTTTCTTTACATTATACTTTGATTTATTTGAGAACGAATATTACAATATGCAAAGATGCAAGTCCCTCTGCAAGTCCGAATAACAAGAACAAGTGCGGTTGACTTTCTTCTTTTACAGTTGCAAGCCTATTCTGTAACTTTTAACGACAGTTTCGTTATCACTATAACGTCGTTGCGCAGCTTTTTTATCATATATTATATCTACACAACGACGTTATAGTAATAACGAAACTGTCGTTAAGAGTTACAGAATTGGTCTGGCTAGTCCCGAACTCTCGGAGTATTGAGTCTGCAAGAGTTTATCTCGCTCGTCCAAATTATGTGATTTAATCATACAACACGTTATCTAGAGGAAACGCGTGATCATCTGTTGCCTGCGAACACACGCATTATCTACAAATACACTAATAGGAACATCTTTCCCATCCTATAGTTTTCATCTTATATTTGAACCTATGATAGAATCGATTTCCCTATTTTCACCGATCGCTATCAGTAAAGGGATGAAGCACACATCTACCTTTTCATTCTTCAATTATCGGCCATCGATCATTGGTATAAACTGTCATAGATTTTTGCATTCTGTATCTTTAATTGCTTTGTATACAGTACGGAAGCGCGTCCGTCCGATTGTTTCCTCGGCGCCTATTCATTTTTTTTCCATTTAACTGAGAATTTTGCTCGGAGCGCTGCCGCATCCATGAATATTGACGATCGAAAGGGCCGATTCATATTCTCGATTCTAATCAGGACCCGTGACTCTCCATTTTTCATCCGTTATCAACGCCGCATAACCCCGTCCTCCCCCGCTCGCCCCGCTATCCGCTCCTACGTTCCCCTTCATCCTGTTCTTTTGCTTCATCTTCCCTCCTCAGGCGGGGCAAAGGGTAGGTAGAGCGTGAAAGACTGTCTATTTAAGGTCTCTCTCTTTCTCTTTCTCTCTCTCTCTAGCTCTCTTTTCCCCTCTCCCTAACGATCTGACGCATCATCGTATCTGCTGCCAATAAATGTAACGGTGACACGCAAACAACCAGGCATCGTTTTCCCTGGTTACGAGAAACACCCCCGTCCATCCGTCTAGCCACTTCCCTTCCTTCTCCTGTTCGTCACCGACGTCGCCGATACACGTGACGAGTCTTCTTCTCTCTTTTTTTCTTTCCCCTCTTGTCATCTCTTCTCATTTCATCTCAGACTTTATCACCCTATTCGGGTGGTAGCGATAACGTCGCCGTCGTTGCATCGTCAGAGGGCCGCTTTCCCTGTGTGTAAGAATTCGATCAGAAGCGAACGCGCCCGAGCTCCTCGCCGGAGCGGCGCGCGGCGTTTTACCACCCTCGCGTGAGACCAGAAGGATCGCGAGTATTTTGGAGAGAGAGAGAGAGAGAGAGAGAGAGAGAGATTCTTCGCTACACGGAATAACGTGCTCTTCCGAAATGTACACCACGCGTCGTCGCGCCGTCGTCGTCGTCGTCGTCGTCGTCGTCGTCGTCGTCGTTCTCCGTGTACGCGCCGAATCTCACAGTGGCCATTAGGCAGCTAAATGATTAATCGAGCATACGAGGTACACGGCAAGGTTGCCCGCTTCTACATGTTACGAACGCGCGCGAGCGAGGTCGCCGGATAAATTACCATTTCCATGCCAGACACCCCGCGCGTTGTCCGCGCGAGATTAGAAATGGGCGGTGTACACCGACTAGCGCGGGAGAGAGCGAGAGAGAGAGAGAGAGAGAGAGAGAGAGAGCTTCCCAGAGAGAGAACTCGTGCAGTCTCTAAAGTCCGAAAAGTTTACTTTATTAATAGTAATCTCCGCGCGGAGAGCAAATCGGCGAGAATCTTTGTGCTATTTAAAGTTGACATTTTATGCATTCTACGATATTTTAATCAAGGAAGATGAAAAGCGTAACTTATGCATTGTACCGACTCAGCAAATATACAAATCGCATGAAAGATAGATTGGGACGAGATCCGGCTTCTCTCTCATAAAATATAGATTACGTCCGTGTAGTAAGTTTCTCTGTCACTTCTGCTTTTCGTGTTACAGAGGTAGAGGAGCCGTATTTATCGAACGTGTCGGTTTTATCGTGCATGATCAAACATCTTTCATTTTTACCACGCTTCAGTTTTCTTGCGACACGGCGACGGTGGCGGTGGCGGTAACTTGGTGCACGCCGGCATGCTCCGGCCGCGCTAGTATTGTGTGACTCGGCTGCGTGCGAGCTACTCGCATTTTTAGCTTCGTATAAGTGCCGTGAAATATTTAAGAGCGCCACTACTCCGCGCCGTAAAATATCTTCGCGGTCTATATTTCTCCGTCCTCTCGATACATACGATACGCTTTCGAACGGCGCGCACGGGGTCGTATCGCATTCTAAAGAGGGTCGCGAGGAAATTTTTGTTCACAGTGTAGAATTTCTTCCTGATAAAGACTACGAGATTTCTATCGAGAGGGCGGCGCACCGTGCTCGCTCTCGTGCTCGCGGCGATATATCCATTTGTCTGCTATGTGTTCGAAAACGTGACACGTAGTGTAATCGGGCAAATACACGCGATCACGCGTGTCCGCCGCGCTGCGCCGCGTCGCGCGCCGGTGCCGTCCAGTCAGGTGCGGTCAACCTTCGGACCGGCGCGGCCCCGCGCGCACATACACACGCACGGTATACCATCCATTGAGAACGGAATACCATCTGTTTGCGCCCTACGATCAAGTCGGTTGTCTGATAAATGGAGCCGCGATACGATTCTGCAGCGAGAACTTATTGCGCCCGGTGTGCCACTACCCTCCCCCTGCATATTCCGTAGTCTAATGCTGCGCGTTCACATTCATGAGGAATATAGAGTCCGCGTATATAGAAGTCCGTACATTCCTCCTTCGTGCATTCTCCTTCAGCGTTCCGCCGCTCGATAATACGCGCATCGTCCAAGTGGACCGGTAATAATAACGAAGCGGCATCACGCTCTCGCATTCGGAATGCCGTAACAATAATATCCCAACGGAGGCGGTCGAAGTCGCTATGCAAGAGTGACAGCGTAATAACGAAAACTATATAGCCTCTCCCGTAATACTGATGCGCTCAACGATAAGTGTTTCTCTTTCTCTTTACTTGCTTTATTATATACCGCGCCGCTATTCATCGCGCCGTATACGTAGCGTCATTACGTTAAAATATCGCTTGTATCAGATCCACGGGTAACTCGTAACTGTTCCACGCGATCGGAATATTCGACGGTGGTGGTGATTGTGGTGGTGCCGGCGAAATGCATTTCTCGCCTTGCTTCTTATAGCCCTGGGAGGCTTTGCCGAACAATTGTGTGATTTATCGTAACTCTCTCTCTCGTCGTCGCTCTGCCATCGTTAATATCGTCGTGTAGAGTTCTCCTAGAGACCCGCGCTGGTAATCCACTTAAAACAATTTATCGGGAGATTGCGAGCGGAGTTTACCGTATCCGATGTAGCAGAGGCTTTACGGCGCGCGTGTATACGTTCATGCGTATACGTGCGCGTGCGTTTGCACATTTAACGATATCGTACAATTTATATGCGCGTCTTGAGATCATAACTCACTCTGCCGCATGGAGAATGATATCGAAGTCGAAATAACGATAATTTTCGCGGTGAATTTCTGCCACAATGGCTCGTTCGTCATTTTTCCTGTTATGAGACCGTCTTGGTAAATAATTGTATATTCATAGGCTTAAAAAAGATCAGCACGTTTTTATCAATTATTTTACAAATTAATATATCACAGATAGCTTATGATTGAATGTGACATGTTTTTAATCGACCGCGTTTGTCGTTACAAGTTCTTCGCGATATGAATTCTTTCGCCGTATCGTATATGAATGTTTTGATATGAAAAATTCTTAAGTGGGGTATTGTAGTGTAACGTGTTGTTTTTTAATTGATTTTTAGGAATTTTTTTTAGGAAAACAAGTAAATATTAAAAAAAATTTTTTTTATTTATTATAAATTGTACATCAAATTTATTATCTTTTTTAAATAAAAATGTGTTAACAATATATAATAATGTTATTGTCCAGGTCATCACTACATCATTTGTACGATTCACTGGTATTCATTATTTTAAATCTTCCAGTAGACTGTAATTAAAAAAAATCAAGTGTTATTTTAATTAGTACACTTGCGGCTATTGTCGGAACCAGAATTATTCATTTCGTTGAATAAATAAATAATTGGCACTTGTTTAAAAAAAACAAGTTTATTTTTTTCTATTTTTTGTTTTGTTTTTGAATCCCGAAAAACATATAATAAATGTATACAAATGTATACATATATAATAAATGTATTGAAATGATGAATACAGCATTACTGGTCGAAAGCGGGTTACAGTTTTTTCGGGATTAGGGGGGAGGAGGGGGGTAGTAGAGAAACGTGACAGGCATCAAATAAATAGTTTAATTGATTAACAATTTAATTTTGTGGTGTTACATTCGGATTTCTCTTTAAAGCTATGATTTAAAGTCCGGCAAAATTGCGGCGCGCAGTTTGAGGGCAATCTTGTAAATCACATAAAAATATTATTGAGCACTAAGAATCGCTTTTGACCCGTAATGCCATATTTATTATTACAATTTGTTATAATAAATGAAGTTATCAACATAATTTTGGTACGGACGATAAAGGGATGTTTATAAGATTGTATAATTGGAAGAAAATCGGTTTAGTGGTTTTCTCTTAATTACGGATGCCAGTTAAAGAAAACACGTTTCGAGAAAATTGTATTACTCTATTATTTTTAACAAAATTTTTATTTAAAAAAATAATAAATTGAATCTACAAAGTCCTGTAAATAAAAGGAATTTTTAAAAAATATTTATTTGTCTTCATAAAAAAATTTCTAAAAATTGACTAAAAAAATAGCACATTACACTAGAAGACCTTTTTAAGGACGTTTTAGCTCTAAAAAAGTTAAAAATGATTGAAATTAAAAAATTGCAGGTTTCTTAGATTTATTTTTTTTTTCTTAACGACAAAAAGATTTTTTCATGAATATTTGAATTTTGGCCCTAAAATCAGCTGCAAATAAGACGAGTATTTTTTTTAAATATCTTTCTCTAAATCGAAATTCCAGTGTGTTATTCACTGAAAAATAAGGAATATGCTATTTCAGTGCTTATAACTATATCAAACAGCAATATACTGTCTTTCAGCGATAATTTGATTCTGTTTAATGAAAGTACCTTCTTTTTAATCAGAATCACTAAAAGATAATGAATAGTCACTTGATGATCACAGTTATAAATATAGCACAGCAAATCAACAAGATATCACAGATTCCGAATTTAGAAAGTTTTAAGCGAGTCACTGAATTCAAAAATAAACTTTTGCTTCTCGAATAGATATTAGAGTTTCAATATTTGCAAAACATTTGATTTAATTCGTAATTGTTCATCAAATTTGCAAATAAGGATTCCATATGCGATTTTACGTAATAATCAGGAGCAAACAGAAGATTTAAATAAAAAATAACTTTTAAACCAATAAAGGAATTATACTTAAATTTATACATAAATGCTCAAACGTAGTAACAGAATAATCTATGGAATTAAAAAATTTTTGTGATACTTGAGACGTCACACATACATCCTTAATCTATCTATCGCAACGTCATGCAGCTTGCACAATAACCAGAAAAAATGTGCATTGTATTTTGGCAGTGTTTTTGAAGCACTCTTCGGATTAATCGGAGTTGCGCACTCAGCGAGCACGATAGTTTAAACAGCTGTACCGTTGGTACAATTTTCTGTTTGCCCATCTTGCTGCGTAAACGTGTTACCGCCGCTGTACTCGCCGGCACGTTATCGACGTTCATATCGAATTGTATCGGACTATTCCCCGAATCTGGCTGCCATTCTGGGATATCCCTATCCCAGAGCCATCTATTTCGGCTCCCGAATATGAGTTTCGATAGTTCGCTGTTCTCAGATAAATGAATTAAAACTATCGCGTGACCGAACGGCGAACAAAAGGGCAATCCGAACGGCTTACGCGCCGTGCATAATTCCACGTTTCGTTCTTGAATAGCACAAAAGTGACACCACCTCTGCATATTTAATTCAAGCGTCCTGAAACAAGAGGCACTCCGCTTCCGTGCACATTCAAACAGCGCGAGACGAAACAACGAAACGCGAACGCGCTACATTAAGCTGCATCTCTCGCCGGCTGTCTACATCGGGGAGGGCATGACCTAATGCAAGTATTGTTATTAGATGCGTTGCCGGGGCGTGGTATTGCACGAATTTCAGCATTGCTTTGGTTTCCACCTCTACCACAATTTCCTTTGCTCTCCGCTGCCGCGCGCGCTTGTATATACGAGTACGCCGGGAGAAGACCCGTCTGGCCGACGATATTCCATAGACACCCACACACGCACGCACACACATGTGGAAACGAGCCACGAAAGGGATCTCACGGCGACTCGGAGGCACACGACCCATTTGAAATTCGTGGATTTGGGCCAATTTTCCTTCCTCTCTTGTGCAACAAGGCAAACCCTCATCACTCCGAGTCATGTATCTTTCCCGCGGAATGCATATATCCTGCCTCATATTATTACACTGATTCGCTTACATTTGCCATGGACTTATTATCGCAGGGCTCGTGAAAAAGGTGAAGAATCAACAGCGTGCCTCGAAATAAGTTTATTGAAAAAAAAATATTTATCCAATAACGTTGTTGTTATTATTATTATTATCGTTCCGTTTTTTCGATCGTACATTTCACACACGGCAAGAATTTCAAGCGAGTTACAAAGCGAATTCTATTTAGTGACCCAATTCAGACTAACTTGTTCTGTGTAACGGATTTTGCACGATCAACTGAAGTCGATTTAACCCCTGTTTCCACTGTAGCGAGAAATTTGCATACACACAAGCGCATTATAATCGTATTTAAAGGACAAAATAATTTCACGGATGATTCATTATTATCGCGCTTCGGCGACGCTCGACTCGCCGGCCAGCGTGCATGTAGGTGAGTCACACGGCGCGAATAGATAATGAGAGGCCGAGGTGAAGCGTCATTGCGTTTTAATTTGATTCTACGCTCGTTACGTCGTTTGTCGTTTATGCACAGGACAGATCGCTCAACACTTAGCGGGCGCACGAATTACTCACGCGCCAGGAATATCAATGTCACTTGTCGGTGGACGGATTATATACCTAACTGAATCCAGTTGTCGATTCCGCGCGTTCCGCTCTATAAGATGGGTAATTGACGGAGCGACGTGAATCGATAATATACGCGGAAGCCCGGAGTCTCTGGTTTCGAGCGTAATAGATATCCGCCCGACGTTGGATCACGGTCCGTTTTGGTAACACGTCTTTTCCCCCTCCCTCTTCTGCTCCGCACTGTGTAATTCCGGCCGACCGTTTCGTCGCCGTTTCCCTTCGTTCTCCACGACGCTTCCTCCTCCATTATCTCGATATACGTAGACGTACGCCGAGCAATGCTTACCGTTACAAAGGGGGTCGGGCCATTTAGATATCGATTTGCAATTTCGCCGGCAATTACGCAAGGCGCGGAATATGTTCATACAGATTAGATCAGATTAAATGAATATTTACGAGACGCAGGGGCGCAACACGAACACGTCCTATCAACCGGTCTCGCTGTGCAATAAGAATATATTTTTCGATATGAGTTACGATCGCCTCGTTATATTCAGTAGGCAATAACGTCGCGACTTTTCACCCTCGTTAATTGCTCTCGCTACGCAGAATGCTCACAACCCTCTAAAAACGTTCTACGCGACTCGCAGCGGGCTGTTAAGCGCTCGTATATACCTTTCGCGAGAGTTAGAAGGCCGTTCGAGTCAACGATGGAATAAAAAGACGATAGACTTTTACTATTTTATTCGCGTGAAACGTCTTCGTTCGTCGTGCGTCATCAGGTGGTCGCCGAGAGAGGCGCGCGATGCATCTGCACGTTTTGCGAGTCCGAGCCTCCTTGGATTTTTTTTTTTTTTTTTTTTAACCGAATCATGGATCAATAAGGATATATGAATAATACTCTGTACTCACGTACGTACCATTCGTGACTTATATTCGTTTGCCGTATGCCGCGCACGTAAAACGCACAGGTACGAAACTAATTTGCGATAAATTTCGGCCCGAGCGTCGTTACGCTGTTTACGATCGGGAAGATTCCATCGGCGAACTTTTGATTGCCGTAAAATATGGTGCAGCTCACTCCTGCGCAACTCCCGCTCGCCGACTGCGTCGCGCCAAGTAGGTAGAGTAGAATGTCGATATTGAACGACCATTTCGATGGTACGGCTGGGCGGAGGATCTCGGTTTTCAATTTTATCTTTCGAGCGATACCTCGATAAACTCCTTTATTGGGCGCCCAGACCCTGATGGGAAAGGGAAAATCGTTGTAGCGTCGTGCAGATCGCGTTGCGTTCACTTCTCCCTCGCCTATGAGAGCTCCTCGGGGAGCGGGTGGTAAGTTAATAACTCGGTAATTAGATAAAAATGATAGGAGACGTCGGTATATTGGATACTGGCATCGTGCAAATGCAATTACCCGCAGTATCGTGTGGAGAGTTAGTAGACTGTGCAGGATGCTCCATCAATATCGTATTTCTGTCAATAAGAGCTCCTCCGACGTACTTGGCGATATTTGCTTTATACCAAAAATAGGACGATGAAGCTTTTTTTCTGTCAATTTCTCCCATTTAGCGTCGAGTGTCAAATGGATTTCACTTTGACAGAAAAGTGATTTGAACGTGGCAAACAATATATGAGTCTAACGCGATTAATGAACACCGTTGTCACTTTTGTCATTTATTTTAAATCGTTGTGCGTTACAAGTGTCTGTAAATGGAAATATTTGGATTTATATCGGTAAACTTGAGACCAGACATTCTACATTTTTAGGTAATAAAAAAAAATCTATTTTTTTTTTACATTTTTTACTTTAAAGTGTGTAGACTATATCTGTAAACGATTTTGCAGTATTCCAATTATTTAAGAAGACATGTTAAAGCCGTGTATTTATCGTAAAACTTCTCTAATCTTAGAAGGTAAATTGTTTTTTTTTTTCTTTTTTTAGCATAAACACATGACCCGTCAATAAGCTAATAAAACTAGATCTTGACCAATGAAACTCCCACCTCTAATGTATGTATAACCTCTCTCGGCTTTTATAAAAGCTTTTTATGAAACTCGTTCCGTTTTAGCTTATCTCTATTTCTCAATAATGGAATACATTTCGAACGTTTGGAAAGTTCGGTTCATGCATTCTTAAATTAGTTCACGTTCAGAGCTCTAACGAACAGCAACTAAGCAGCCGGAAATAAAAGAGTTTTCCACAGAAGAGTCTCGATTTTGTTCCATCTTATTACCACATTACACTTTAGTACGTAACAGATATGGCCTGCTGAACCCAACGATGCACTTATTGGTGCGACGCGTATAAAGTCGGATTATTCGGTCAATTGAAATGTGTTGCAAACTTTCGCTTTTCGTCATATAGATAACAGGACAGGACCTGCAAGGTACATTTTTGGTCGATAATGCGCACTAAGAAGTACGTGACTAATTTTACCCGATATTTAATTTTAAACGCGTTTTTCTTGGATGTGTGTTTTCTGATATTCCGAACAGAATCTCACGAACCAATTAACAGATTGAATCGTATGAAATTGTATGAAAATTGTATGAAAGTTAGATGCTTTTTATTGGAGGATGAATCTGAACAGAGAATGAAATATAAAAAATTAGTGTTTTTGGCACAGCATTGAATTTGAAAAGAAAGGTTAAAAATAAATTTGAACTTTGATAAAACGCCATTTTGATTTTTTTTTTTATATTTTATTTTACATGATTTTCCGAACAAAATCTCACGAATCCATTAACAGATTGAATCCGGCTAAATTATATGAAAATTAGATACTTTTTGTTAGAGGATGAATCTCATTAGAGAACGAAATATAAAAAATTAATATTTTTGGCACAGCATTGAATTTGAAAAAATAAACGATCAAAAATAAACTTAAAATTTAATAAGCTGCCATTTTTTAATTTGTTTACTCTTTTATTTTACATTGTGATTTATCCTGCAATAAATTTAGTAAATTTTCTTACAATTTTATGTATCTTACAATTTATTTCATACAATTTTCACAATCGGAATCCTATCGAGGTCGTGTAAATGAAAACAGTTGCTGTGACTGATACAACGGCTGTCATTTTTAATTTTGTTTATAAAAAATGACCTAATTTTCGGCCAAAAGAAATAAAACCTGAATATAACATCTGTCAAGCTAATACTCCTGTTTCCACAAAATTTTAAAATAGCATTACGTCAGAATTAAATGCTTTTTATATCCTATTTTTCGTGCTCCATAGAGTGCCATTACAATTTTTTGTACGAGGGTGAGAGAGGCGCTAGCTTAAAACAGAGGTAACACAGTTTCGGCTGTTTCTTCGAAAATAAGCGTATTTGGAAACCGCCATGGGCGCACGCAACAAACTACGAGACAAAATGAGAGATTCGTGCCTCAATTAAAATTTACTTGTCGCGGGCTCGGCACCGCCGTAGTAGGCACGTTGCCCGTGCGTGACCGGCCTCACTGATATCTAATGTCAATCCGGAGTGTTGTTTCGAACATGGTGCAGTTTCGACCAGCGCCGCGTCCGCCATGGTAGCGGTCGCACGAGAGCGCCTTTCGCGAATGCCCGTATGGGCACGTGATTTCCACACGTACATATACGTACACAGACACTCACACGCATTACATATACACGCTTAGTCATGAAGATGAGGATCGATAGCCTTTTCGAGAATTTCCTCGATTGCGAATCTAACGATTGTCACTTGTTCGTCCCGCTCGCTCTCCTCGTCGCCTATCCCATTCATTCAAGCGCCAGTTGCCACAAATTAGCATTTTACGATGCGGCCAAAAGGACAATGGGGTTTGCGTTAAATTCGGTGGAAGAAGAGTAAAGTGGGAGGACCATTACCGCGATCGGGGAAATCTCGGCTGAGTGCTTCATTTAAAATCGAGCGATCCCATGTTTATGGAGCTCGAGGGGGAGGGCGACGAGAGAGGGCGAGCCACCCCGTCAGGTCTTGTTCTTAATCGAACCGATTCTCTTAGGGAATCATATTCGATCTCCGCTCCGCAGACTCGCTATATCAAAGCTACCCTCTCTTTACGTGAATCTTCCAAGAATAATGTCGTTTTAAAACGTCTCTTTTAAGATTTCCTTTCTCTGTGTGTACCAACTTTTAAGGTGTAATAATCCTTAAAAGATCCAAGATTTAAAAAAGAATTTTTGTAATAGGACAAGTTTGGTAAATAATTAAAAAATAATTTTTTTTATATTACGAAGCGGTGCTTGATTTACAATCGTAAAATGTATGTTCTCGATTTTCTTTTTAATTGTATTTTTCAACTTACGCACGTTTAAAATTATTAATTTAAATCTCGAGCTTTGACACTTTTAGATGTCGAATGCTTTTGTACTACATGTACATATCGCTCAGTCGCTACCTGGCATCGGCCAATGAAATTCGAAGCTATTCGATGATTGGACAGTGCGGTCAAACTGACTATGGCACGAAATCATTAAGCCAGGTTCCGCATCAGAAATAGGATGCGATTTGTTCGATGACACAATCCTCTTGCCGATGAACTATGATGCGACAGAAATTTGGTATTTGCGTAGGTTACGAGTCTGAAATTCCTACCTTGCCTATGTCCTTCGTGATAGATGCGCGTATGTATGTTGTAGCGCGGCAAGTATGTAAAGCAGCATGAAGTATATTGAACGATGAATATGTTGTCGCGTCTGATATCGCAGATAGCATTACGTACGCGCTCTCTCGCATACTATCCCTTTGTGAGCGGGATCCTTTGAATCCTGCAATAATCTCGAGAATTTTCTCACTCCATGCACACGTTGTTTCGTTTTACACGTTCTTGGAATGTGCACTATTTTTGCTGTGCCGAGATTTGTCAAATACTCCGTATTCTGTTTGCAAATACCCGCCTTTGTTCAGCTTTTAATTATCAAGTTTGAGTGGCTTGAAAATCCTGTAGAAATGTTCTAGAAATGTCAAAGCGATAATGACCTTTTTTTTTTTCTAAAGCTCCCGCGCACTTCGAATCTTTTATTTATAGTTTACCGTTTTGCTCGATTTTTTGTTTTAACTCCCGCATTTATTTCCACAAAATCTGGCCACGAGATTCATATATTGGATTGCCAATTTATTGCCAATCCAATATACGATTACTATCAATTACTATTAAATTCGACGATATTGAGTTTCAATGCCATTTACAATGAAAACTTATTTAACATGTATCGATCCATTACCGTACCTGTTTAATGACGAGCTTAATATTTAGCAATCCAATTTTACTTGACGAAAGATGATAATTATAAATTACAAATTCAAATCAACATTTTTTTTTTTTATTAGATTGCACACGTCATCGTTTTCATTAAGCTTGAGAAGCGCGATTAGCATCGCGTCGCTACGCATGTACGCCGGCTTACACGGTCGTAAACATCAGTGACCTGCGTTACAGACAGCGCAACGCGGGACGCGTGTAATTCCGACTGCATGCGAGTTACAGTTGTCGATAGACCATCGAACCGGGCAATATGTTCCGCCAAAACGCGACAGCGGTTTGCGTTTAGGCGATGAGAGTGGGTTTCTGGTGTGTAGCGTGATTTACCCGTCATAAAACTCTAACGCAAAAAGCGGACCCCTCACCGGCCTCCTTGGGATTAATGTGGCGTAAGTAATGCGTCTCCGATGGAACGTACACGTATAACGGGGGAGGAGGCCGGATTATTCCAGCTCCTTTATCTCAGAGACTTCACCTTGGAACCTTGAAATAATACGAGTCGCGATAAGTACGTGTTTCGTAACTCGTTGCCGCGCCACACGTTGATTAAATTACGTCGAGATTGCGTCTCTACGTGTTATGATAAATTTGCGCTCCGAGAGCGCGCCCTGGTAATTTTGTTAATTAACCTCGTAGGAACATCGGCAACATCGGCAGGATTAGATGAAGACAATATCTCGGATTATCCCCCCCGAATAAAGACATTGGTTGATTAGAGGATAAGTTACGAAGAGACGGTGCATTAACGCGATACGCCGCGGCGCGGCGCGTTTACACGACACGGGCGGCATAAGAGATTACGTTAACTTGGCTCGATATCGCGTTAACATTACACGTTTGTGCTTTCAATCGATATAGAACATCGATCTGGCTACTTAATGTTACGTCGTGTTGGCGCGGGCGCGGGCGCGACGAGAACGGTTTTCCGTTACGAAAGTTACGCGGCGGAGCGCGGGCCGAAATTAACGATAAGTTATTATAATATGCTATTTCGTAGGCGGGTTGTGCGAGAGTTGTGGTACTTTAGAGCGCCAAAGTAAACTCGCTCTTGGTGCCAGGATCTTCCGTATCGGACCGACCAGAGTTTACTTCTCAGAGTTCGGAGTTTCGTAATTTGCTGTCGGTGGGTCGAGACGTCGCATTATTGTGTACGCCGCAGTTGTAATAATCTCTGTTCTAATTACTACGCTACGATAAAACAGGATTCCACTCTGGAATTGAAAACTCTTTGAAACGACGAGGGGACTTCTTAATTACATTCGCGTAACCAGACTACTCTGTTGTTCGCACTTCGTTAGCTGTCATTTATACCTTATACCTTATTAAGGTAAAAATGTTAAAAGCTAAACTCTCGTCCGAGGGGGAGGGGTTCGCGATGAAGGATGAAGTGGCTAAAAAGCACTCGCGGCAGTTTCCGACCGCGTTAGCCGCGGCAATGAGTTGGCGAATAAATGCTTGTGGGCAAACGTGACTTTTCAGACGTCCGCCGCCGCCGCGCCGTACCATGGCTCGCGCGTATTTTCAAACGATAATGCGAGAACTTGTTCGCGCAGAAGAATGCTCGATGAAAATCTCGCATATAGCGCTGCCGCGGTACTTGTTACATAGGATAGTATGCGCCAAGGTTTCCACGCGGTTTGCATTTTGTCGAATTTATGAGACTGCCGGTGGTTTACGGCAACGGGGAGGGTAGCAATTGATTTGAATATCGAGTTTTCTTAATCGTCCCGTCGCGATTCCAAGACCGGCGAAATCTCCTCGACGATCGCAATAGCAAGGAATACTTTCAATATCGGGGGAGCATATCGAGGCGCATAAAGTACATCATGAATTATTTCCTACCACAATTTAATTCACTACGCTTCCATTAAAATCGCGAATTGATTTTCCGTATTCTCAACCGATATGAAGTTCAAACAGCGCGATTTATTTTCTTCAAATTCGTCTTGCTCGCCATAAATATTGTAATTATACATTTCTTCGCTGCAGATGTCCTATGCACTATTCGATGTTTATAATTATATTTCAATTATATTTTATATATACAAGTCAACCCATCGTTATTTCAGAAGCGACGAAATCTCATCAACGATCGCAATAAATACTTTTAATATCAGGCACATATCGAGGCATATAAAGTACGTTATGAATTATTTTCTACCACTATTCACTGTGCTCTTCCAATAAAATTGCGAATTGATTTTACATATTTTTCAACTGAAGTTTAAATGAAAGTATAAATCTCAAATAGCACGATTCATCTCCTTTGAATTTATCGTACTCATTACACTAAGAAAAAACATTAATTTAAAATAAGATCTATATCTATATGTATATAAAGTGCAATTGAAAGATAAGTATGAAAATAATAAATAATAATAGCGCACAAGACATTAGAAAAGAAACATGTACAATTACACACATAAATAATTATACATGTTTTTTTTCTAATGTCTTGTGCGCTATCATTATTTATTATTTTCATACTTATCATTCAATTGCACTTTACATACATATAGATATAGATCTTATTTTAAATTAATATTTTTTTTTAATGCTATTAATCACATACACCCATTTTTTACACAAATGTGTTAACATTTATATTTTCAATAAAAAATATAAATATGAAACTTATTTATAACATTTTATTAAAAATGCCAATTTTTATCATTAATATATTTCCATCAGAGTATATTTCTATTTTTTTATTGAAACAGTTTTTGGTCCAGGTAGAAAATTATCGCTAAATTTTTTGCCCTGCTCAAATATAGGATTTGCAACTTTTTAATGTTTTTAAATATTTTTTTATTTATATTTTTTTTTTAATGTGTGATACATGTTTAACTTGTTTTCTCTTTTGTATGTTATAAACGAAATAAAAAAATGTTGTATTATACTCTGAAGAAATGCAGAAATCTATTTCTGCAAGTCGTATATTATGCGAAACAATATGAAGAAAATAAGACGGATGAATTAAAGATATCGTAAATATTACATTTATTCATCGACGATAAAATTTTATGGACAAACTGTGCAATCAATTTTTGTTATCATACCTAATGAATAAATTAAATTCGATATTTTATTATTCGTATTTTTATTACTATTAAATTTTGTTCTTGAAATAAATTAATTTGACATATAACAATTTTCAATTTGCTGTTTGTTGTCATCTTCATATCTATTTCTATTATCAAAAGCGGAAAAGAATAACGATAATTCATTCTACCTATGAACTATTGTAAAGATCATTGTGTTTCCTAGTAATGACTTAAACTTAAAACATCTTATTAAGCCGACTTTATTTTAAGATAATTGAAATTTATAGTTATATTACATTGGTGTAAACTGTCACAAAAATCTGGTTCACTCTGATTTGTAGTCTCGGTCCCTTTTCTAATTTTCCCTGAGCGTTAGGCACTTGGATTCTTCGACGCGCAAATTAATTCCGCTATATATAATAGTCCAATGCTTTTGCGCGCTTTTACTGCATGAGTCGTTACGTTTAATTTCCGAGGGTGTCGCGCATCACGACCCTGTTCCAGCGTTCCTTCATCTCCTGTTATTATAGCCGAGCAGCCGAGAGAGAACCGATTCACTCGACAGTAGAAACAGTCACAGCTGCGCCGACAGCCCGCGCTACCGTATCTCTCGTTTGCCAGTTGCACACTTTGCATTATTTCCTGCTCTTTTTCTCCACGAAATGCATATTATCCGGCACGCTTATCCGGCCGATTGCTTCCACGTTTTCAATCATTTTGAATTTCTTTTATCCCTTTTTCTCCTTATTCTCCTTTTCTCTCGTCTCTTTCGAGCAAACCTACACGCCAAGCGGCTATATCTCGCCAAGTTTAATAAAAACGGAAGAAGCAATGCTGTTTTTTTTTTATCTCACGCTACGATGTGAACGCGCAGCACAGAATTTTTGGTACAGTACTTGTCCGTGGTGTTGCAGTCGGCGCGGCTGGAATTGCAACGGGTATCGAATCATAATCGGATGAGGGACGTAACTCGCGATTAACGAACACGAAAATTGGCACGGATGAAGAGCGCTTTTCGAATATTGTCAACGGATTGCAACGCTGTCCGCTCGATTTCGCGCGGACACGAGCGCGGCAATAACATACACAGAATGTCGGATGGCTGAATTTGTTCCCGTTATGAATTCGTTGCGCGCGATTCATTTCGACGGTATGATCCGACCGGCATATTTTATACAGTAATCGAATTACGGATTCCGATTTCCGCTCTTTTGCTTTACCATGCATCGCGAAGCTAACTCACGAGACTTGCAACCAACGATGCATCTTGCATTGTGAAGAATGGGAGCGGTACAGGCGCATCAGAATCGAATCATCAATGATGCACGGCTCTTTTCTCCTCCCGTCACATCGCTACGCTTTGGCGTCCTGCCAATCTCTGTTGCCACGGTGCTCCCTTCTTGCGAATCTTCGTAGCAATTTTCCGTCCTTGCGATCGCGATATATGTCACGGACGCGACAAACTCCATTCTACTTTCGCGTTTCGAGGTTCTCGTACCGTAAATGATTTAAAAAGACCATATTATTAATAGTCGTAAAGTTTCCGAAAAGACTAAGCTTTAATATGGAATTTATCGTTGTAACCAAAAGGCTTTTCTTCGGCTTTCTTTAATCTCACGATTAATTCGTAAAGAGAGAATAAAATGACATATAAATAGATTATCTTCTTAATATTCCATTTTAAAGAATTATCTTATGACAGGGTTGTCATAGATCTGAAAACCGGGAAAAGGAAAATGTCATGGAAATTTAAATCGGTCAGAGAGAACCTGAAAAAATCAATAAAAGACATAAAAAAAGTCTGGAATTTGCCTTTATGATAATCGTCTTAAATACTTTTATTTTAAAGAGCATTCGATTACAGTTTTTTAATATTATATGTAACATTTCTCTGTAATCAAATGCGTTCAAAACTCGCACACTTTATAAATAATTTGTTACGTGTTAGAGCCGTAGTTTATAGAAAAATTTAAGCAATAAGACGTAAGTACTAAGATAAGTGATCAATAACAATCGAGTGTTTTTTGTAACAATATAGAGAAATTGTATTTATTTTACATTTTTTTCTATTGGACATTTAAGTTTTATTAAAAAATCAGATATAGTTACTTCGCTATTTAAATCAAAACGCGTCACTAATATATTTTGAAGATAGTTTGATCGATTAATTTTTAATTTTACACACTTTAATTACTAAAAACTAGTGCCTGAGGACTTTTTTTACGATACTTAGTTTTTTGTTACAGCCAAAAAAAAACGAATCAAATTACAATAAAAAATATTTGCGGCTTTGACTAACTGCTACTTTATTTAAACATAATATTTTAATAAACAGCTGCGAGAAGCTAAATCTGTTTGAATTTTATAAAACTGTCATTTTATTTTTTGATGAATCCTGTGAAAGTAGCTGTGATCACTGTAAACGCCGTTTTTAAAAACGTAATTTAGGAAAACTTGAATATTTATTTTATATTATTTTTTAATAAAGTTTGAATATCGAGAAAGTGTATTATCTTTACAGTAGAGTAAACACGGTTTTTCTATCTCTTTTCGTTTTTCCATAAAAAATTTATAAAGTTAAGCCTCGTGTTTTGATCAAGGTGTATATACCCCCCTTGAGATTACATATTGATTATGGAAAAAATTTTCTCTCGTCTAGAAAACATGGAGAAAAATGAGAAAATTTTTAAATTTATTTTTTGTGGCAACCCTATATAATAATAAAAATAATTTGTGGAACGTTTGTAATACAAAATATTGAAATGTTTATTAATTTTATTTCAAATACATTAATTAATTTTATATATATACTAATTGAACACAATATAAAATCGAGATAAAGCTTGCGATATATACGATTGATCGATATTCCAAGCGAAATTCACATGTGACACAAACTCGACCTAAACTCGACCGTAAGGCTTCACATAAATCAGTATTATCTCGCATTAATGCGCTACCAGTGCGGAGGTAATGTTCATAGATTCGCTTGTAATGAACACGCTACGCATTCTCTACATTAATCCATCTAAAGAATATATCATCTGCGTTATCAGCTGCGCGAATCAATACATCATAGTATCGCTATAAATTGATTATGTGTATGTATATTACACACGTATACATAAACATACGTATGTGTGTTTATTATAATTTGTATTATTTATATATTTATTGTATTTTTAATATTTATTGTATTTTAAATATTTATTATATATTTATATTTAATGTATTTTTAATTTATATATCAATTTATATAAATTTATACAAATTGTATATTATAATCTCACTTCTCAATCTGACGAAATATTGATTTTCGGTAAAAAAAAAAGAAATGGATATATGCGCACTAATTAAGAAAATAAAATATTTAGCCCGTTACATTCATATAATTTATTTATGTACCATAACCATTAATATTTTTTAATTAATAATTAATTGAAAGTCGATGTTTAGTTGAGCATATTGGATTAAATATTTTAGTTTTTCAACAAATTTTTTTTCTCAGTGCGCCGTAGTTATCGGTACAGTCAAATTATACATCTCCTTGACGGCTTGTGATACAAATGACATGCACATGTATTTTTATCTTGTAATTACATGATAGCTATTTTTTTCAGATATTGCCGCAGGCTACGAAGTTTTCCAGAAGCTCTCTATCCACTTGCAGGCACACGGATACTGAAAGTAAGACACACATTATATATATCCCCCGCATAAAATCGCATTTTTTGCAGTTTAATAACGAGTTTAAAAAAACTCGCATATGCATCATTAGCGGAGAAGCCAGAGAGCTTCGATGTACTTATGTAGTAGAAGCTACGGGTTTCCACATTGTGAACCATTTTGGCTCAAGGTACTTTAGTCGAAAATATCTTTGCGCGATCCGATACTCGCGCGGCTCGATATATCGATAGCCATATATTTATCCAGCAAATTTTTTTGCAAAGGTATGTAATATACGCGTCTCTAGCGCAAGGCTCTCACTTCTCGGTCCGGCGAAATAAATATTGGCTTTCGGCGACAAACGGGAGATACGCCGTCAATTCGAGTATCTATCGAACAATATTTATTTAGAGTATCGATTTTGTTGTAGAATATTGGCTTTCTCGGTGGTAGCGATCGGATTTTACAGACTCGTTTCCTCCACCCTCTTTTCTCCGCGTCACTGCCATTCACAAACTTTCTTCGCTCTGTGAAAACTGTATATAGGATGCACAGTTAATATTACATACAGCGACGGAGGAAAGTTTCCGAAATGATGGCGAGTGATGATATTTGTAAGATCGCTTGTATTACATATCGCTCGTGTTGCGTTGAGCATTACTGACATGATGTTCGCTCCAAACGTATTTCCTGGCGGCACGGTTAACGTGAATGTATGTACAATTCAAACGTGAGAAACGATAGAGTCAGTTGCTCAGTTGTTTCTCGTTACCAGCATCGGACTGTAAAATCAAATACCTAAAATCCCAGAGCAGCGCTGAAATCGGCGCTTAAATCAACGCTCTTCTAATCGTACGGCGGCATTTCACGGTGTGTACGGTAGTTTTGTAGTCTACAATCCCGCCCTGTTTACTCTCTCTCTCTCTCTTTCTCTTGAGTTGGTCTACTTTGTTACTGACAGTTGAACATGTACCGCAAACTACACCTATTGTACGTGCATCATTCGAACGAGTCTAGCGCAACATTTTCCCGGCTTGATGCTCCGTACGTGCGCCCCTCGTTGCACACGGTAAAGTCTGCTGTGTTTTCTACCGTCACTGTAACGTCACCGGTGGCGACGGCGGTGGCGGCGACATAGAAGGCATCGAACGGGCCATACTTCACTGTCTCGCGACGCTTTTAATTAACAATATTTATACGTACAGCGGGAACAATTTAGTTTGACTTATAGCGCGTCGCATCGGCCAATATATCGCGGGCTGTGCGCGAATTTATCTCTCACACATTCTCTTTGTAAACTGCAGAAATCTGTCTCACATCCGGCTTTAAGCAGTTTAATGCTTTTCTATCCGATCTGTCACGGCTGCAACAATGTGGCCGAAATCAGCTTACGTTCACCGCATAAACTCGCTAGACCGCAGGATCGATTCTGTCAATTAATCAAGCCGCCAGCTACGAGCGGTGATCTTAACCGTGATCGATATCCTCTCGTGTTTCGTCCCTGCTTGACGCGCGCGAGATTGATTTTATTTCCCGTCCGCGTGATCCAATTTCGATGAATTCACTGGCGAATGACGGCACCGCCGACTTCGTCGATCCCCCTCCTCCCCCTTTCCCCCCCCCGGAAGTAATTTTAAATTAAACACTCGCCACACGCCGGTTTAATAAAGCTTAATGCACAGACTGTGTTGACGGCAACAAGTGCAAATTGCGTCGCCGCGTATCGCTGCGGCGACGACACGACCTATCCCCCTTCCTCACGTTTGCCGTTGTAATAATTCTCGGGACCTTTCGCCGACTTCGCCTTTATCCATCTTTGTCGCGCCACGAGTGCTTCCAGCCAGCATATCCAGCCAGCATACGACTATGGGATTTTCATGTAGCTTCGAGCACACGCGGGACACCAAGGGCCGACGGCACGTTTCATCGCCGTTGCAGTCGCCGGCGCGTTGTCGTTTTCGTCTTCTTAACGGTAGATGCCCGCGGGGCACGCTTAACCGCCGGTGAGGCTACGATAAAATAGCGCATTTTGAACATTCTTATTCCCTCTCTCTCGTTTTGCCTCTCCTCGGGTTTTTCTTTCTTGTCTTCTTCCTCTTCCTCCTCCTCCTCTTCTTCTTCTTCTTCTTCTTCTCTTTTCGCCCGCTTTGTTGAGCGCGAAGACGCCGAACCGCATGAAGAAGGTTTAGGGGCGCGATAACGACAAGCAAAGTGGAACTTTAAATGGACGTTGGAAGACGCAAAGGATATGGTCTACCGGAAACTCGAAGGGCAATGTGCCGGGCTTGAACCTCAGCCGAATCTCCAAGCGGGCCGGCGCACGAGATATTTATTTCGCTACACGAACGTAGCTTTTAGGAGATTGCATTCTGTTTGTTGCCCGAATTTATTGACTTTGATCCTGGTTGTGGCGTTTTTCCGCTTATCCTCAATGTCGGTGAGTATGCGTAAGAGCGCGCCAACTGTATAGGTCGGGAAATAAAGCGCCGATGAAAAATTTTATGACGAAAAATTCCATAGTACCTTGCATGCATTTATATAGTAATTCCTGCGATAAATCAAAGTCTAAAACAAGTGAAAGAGAGAGAGAGAGAGAAAGAGCACTTTTCACTCGTAAAGAAATAATCAGGGTAATAATAAACAACACTTCTGAAGATTGACGAGATTTCTGACGTCTTTACGATCCACGTATTTATAGTCGCGTTTCTGCTCAGCTAAAATTTAATCAATATACAAATAGTTCGATAAATGAATCTCGAGAGTCAAAATAATATTTCTAATCGCAAAATTACTGAGAAACTCGAACAGGATTTATTTTGAGATACAGCTCGAGTTCTATTTTTTACGGTTCAATCATCTATTATTAAAAGAGGATGACATACATATGTACGTATTAAAAATTTATAAACCTTATATTAGGTAAATAAAAAAAACAATAAGACATTATGCTCAACAATATTTATCGTTGAAATATTCAGTTCAGAAGCGAAACGGTTATTTTTAGGAATAAATTTTTTAGTATTTTTAGGAATAAATTTTCTATATTATACAATTAGAAATAACAAAATCTTACTCTCACTTACAGTTGAAGGACTTTTTGCAACGATCTACATTTTGTAAAAACGGAGAAAGTAAACTTTAAAGACGCATTTTCACCTGATAAACTAGATAGCATATTTTAATTGATATTTAGCGATAATAAAAATATCTATTGGATATGTTATTGTCCGGTCTGAAGTCTTTAGAATTTATTTTCTCCGTTTCATATGTTAGCTGATTGTTGCAGCAAGTTTTTCAATTTTTGTACTTTGAATAACGATATTGAACGATAATTTTTTTGCGTTGTATATTGATGAGGCAGCGATATACACTTTTTTGTTTGAAATTAATATTTTCTCAATTTGAATATACCAATGTTAATTCTAATAATATTAAATAAATATTAAATTTTTACTAATATTAAGTCTCGCTTTTATTTAAGAATTAATTGTTTACTTTACAAAGTAAGAGATCTTTATATGCAAATTAATTTGTTATTATATTTTTCCACTTTTTTACGTCTCAGAAACAGTAAAATTGGATTACATCATTAAATAAAGAAAAATATATAATGAAATTTCTCGCGACGACTTTTATTTTTTTGATTTATTAAACTCGCACTATTTTATTCTTTGATTTGAAATATGGAAAAGAAGATAGTAATAAATTTACATACAAATTATTGATTAAATGAAGGTAAATGTAATTCTTACACATTTAATTTTTATTAAAAGTACAGTTATTTAATTCTTATTTAATAAAATTATTTAATAAAACTTATTTAAAAAGAATTAAAAATCTGCTTTGTATGATATATAAACATATCACTTGTAACGTGTCGAATTAGGATTAAATTATATTAATTACGCTTCCAAGATATGTTCAGAATTAATTGTTATTTTAGGTGATACTATCATTAATCCTTAAGGGAACGCGTGATGTTTTTATGACCCAAATGATCGCGTGTGGATCAATAAAATTTGACTCACACTTTATTTATATTTTGTAAACCAAGTTTTTTATTTGTTATTTATATGCTTTTGTATAAGCTTAATTATAAACTAACACATTTTTAATCATGAAATAATAATTTGCAAGCATTAGAAATTGAAAAAATTTGTATTTTTAAAAATAATTTTTTTACGTAGTATTTTGACTAATTAATTTAGCTTGCAAGTTTTAATAAATACAGGCATTGAAAAGAATCAAATAAATTTCAATTATTATTATACTTTAAGTAAAACTATAAACACACAAAATATATTAGTATTACTATATATTATTATTATTAAATAACGTGATTATTTAAAGCTAGTAATTCGGAAATTAGTTAGTAGTGCTTTAAATATTTTATAACTGTTTGTCTCGTTGTACATTAATTTTTTTTAAGCGTATTATTACAAAAAAACCTGAAAATATTAATAAACATTTTTATTCTTAGAAAATAATGGAAAATAACAATTGTCATTTGTTAAAAATAAAAATTATTAATGTATAAAGCAAAATTATATCAAAAAAATAAAAGAAATAAAAAGTAAAAATAAACTAAAAAAATCTGAAAACTAAAAATAAACTTTTAAACAATACGCCGAACTGCACAGAAAGTTACATACGTGTTGCCTAGGGGTTAAATTGACCCAAGAGATAAAAGAACTGCTGTTTGCATCTAAAATATTTGAGCGTTATTGATGCCACTTGGCTGAAGTCGAAACTAAACGCGTAGAAAAAGAGGATATTCAGATTGTCAGATCGGTAGACTCGCAAACAAAAGCGAAACAGAGAAATATTCATTTATTCGTGCGTCTGGATCAATTTGACCCGTATGCGCTCGCTTAAGTTTTAATTAAGTAACAAATCCACAAAATCAAACATAAACTGTTATACATAATAGCTCATTTATATTTAAATTTGAATTTTAAATATAAGGGATCGAATCTTTGGCGTACATTATCATAACATACGTGATCTATTTGTAATGACAACGGATAGGATAGACGGCACTTGTTGTTTTGGTCTTTGTGACTCCGTACAGCGCGCCATTGTATACACAAGGTCGTCGCTGTGGACCAGTGGATGCTGTGTTGTTACCATTCGCGCGATGAGAGTCGGACAGGCAGACGGCAAGCGGCGCGGCGCCGCCGCGGGCTGCTTCGTGTGTCGCGTTGTTATCGCTCGGAACGCGACAAGTACCAAAGAGAAAACGCGATCATTTCTTTACGAATGATCATCGGCTTATTAACTGCGATTAACTGCGCGTGTCGACGAGCGAGGCGAGCGACGGCCATTCGAGATAAACATCTCGCGCAATTTACTCGTTTGAAACGGAAATCAGCGCGATAGAGGCTGGAAATTGCAAAACGTTTCATTACTGTATTTAGGTCGATGGAATTTTCTTCTTGACGCTTAGATTCGGATGTATCTCGCGCCGTGCTTTAAACTTTTTTTTTCTCTCCAACTAGCTCGCTCATCGTTTTCGAATTAGAACGCAAATCGTTGGACCGAGTAATTTAAGCAATGAAAAATCGCGCTTTACCGAACGCTTACTGGGAGTTACCATTTACGCCGCAGGAGTCAGAAAAAAATTTGGAGTGAAGATAACGTGCTTACAATCACTCTGTCATATGCCTTTACGTTATATTAATATTCTGTTGCAATTTTGGTTTTTTACTCTTAATGTTAACGAAACCACTGTGAGCCGAATCAATTTGTCACTGTTACGAGCGGCGCGACAATGTATTACAATCTACGTGATTACTGTCTCTGTAGGAAGTTGAAAAGGTTTAGTGTTTAGTGAATATTTCATGATACATATGTGCAGAGAGATAATAAAGGATGGAATGCACGAAAATACAAGAGCTCAGCTCTTATATTGCTTATTCAACTTGATCGCTCATGAATGAACATAAAATTCGACTCCTCTCGAATACGGCAAAAATGCAAGGGATCTTTAAAGTTTTTTTTCCAAATCTAAGAAAATAAATATTTCCTATTTCTAATTTTTTTTTATGTTAATGAATACTGTACAATTTCTATTGATATACTTTATTTTCTTTAAATATAGTAAATAGTAGAGATAGAGAGAGGATATTACTGTGAACATTATACGCGCGGCTACCCTTATTATTGGAATTTTCATATCGAAATATTTCTTCGATAAATTGATTGTCGTTTTAGAGGGCTGTTCAGAAATATGAGAGTTGTTATTTTATTCCTGTTGTTTAATGTTAAACGAGGCCAAACCTGATATTCCTAATGATATCTCTAATGTTTCTAAATGCGGAACAATTCTAAACGACGGAAAATTAAAATATATAATTTTGTAACGAAATACTGTGTTTTTTTTAATTAAACTAAATTTTTTAAATTTATTTTTGATCTTACTACTCATATTACCACCATTTTTTCTCTTCCATCGATTATTCAATGCGTCACATTTGTATAAATTACACGCTCTAATTAATAAACATTTCATTACTTCGAGTCTAGAATCTGTTAAACAACACGTTGACGAATACAATCGTTCAAGTTTTAATATAAAATATTGATTATTAACATAGTTATTCAATGAAATGAAAATGGATGCCGTATTATCCTCTTCTCCTCTACTAGATAAATTAAATTTTCGTTAGGTGTGACGTACATACTGGAGTTATCCTAATACGTGTATCACAATTCACGTTTGTGAGAAATATTGCGCATATTGCAAAATTAAATTGAATACTCGTATGTCGCAATATTGAATACTCAATTATATATTTCTGGATGGCACGTTGAATCTTAATTAGTCGTTAACTCGACTCGTGTATTATGCCTTAGTTATCAACGCTACTTTCATATTCGGCCAGTCGACGAGGCGTTCACATCGCATCGAGTTTTATGATAAATCAATATGTATAATCGTAATTAATCTCGCGTTTTATTATTTAACCGCATAGCATGCGCGGCATTTTTATATCGGAGATCTCTCTAAAATCTTCGGTCGTTCGAGATCCGCTCGCTTGATTGGCTTATTTACGAGACTCCTGGCGGATTGCAGCTCGCGCGATCGTACAACTGTCACGCAATCGTTCTTTCATCGTAGTGTAACAAAGAGCACGTCGTGTAAGGTTAATGTCGGGCTGTGCAAAGTGCCGCGCGAGAACGCCGTATTCCGGTAATTAGTGCACGTGCGATCGTAATTAACCGTGCTTTTACGAATGAGTAACGGACAATGGAAAGAGAAGATCCGAAAAGTATCGAGCGATACAGTCGCGTGAAGCGAGTAATTCATTATCTATTTATACGTATTTGTTGCTTGAAAAAGGTTTAACAAAAAGATTCAGTGTCTTCCGTGATATTATACTAATTACTTCGGATGCTGCTGTAATTCGAATGTATTTGTACTTTTTTTTTATAGTTCGACGTATTTTCGCGTTACAGTTCCGTTGCCGCATATCGTATCGGTGAGTGATACTTTATATGTTATTTTAATTTTTGGTAATGGATCTGATTCTGTTAGAAATGTTCTGAAAGACTTTATTAAATATGTATATATAACGTTCGTATAAAAAATATATATATATAAAAGAATCTATATGTCGGGGATTAAAATAATATCTCTCAGATTCGGTGCTCTAAAATGGATGGATCAGAAAGGATTAACGTTTAATTTTGGAATATATTTAGTTGTCATTTTATTATATATAACATAAGCCAATGCATTTACATTCTTTTAACAATTCATAAAATAGAAGGCGTTTTATTGATTATTCATTGACACATTTTAATATTTTATTATACTAATTGGGATACTAATTGTGTCTGAAAATGGATCAAAACTTGACAAGTGTAAATAAAGAAATACGAAATTTAATTTGGAAATAAGAAATATTTCAAAATAAGATCAAAATAAAAGACACGGTAATGAAATAATTTCCGCAACGAAAGAAATTCTTTTCAAATTTAATAATTATTGTTACTTTGCGTGCAACATTTTTAGAAAACGATTAAAAGCATCATAGGAATGCAATACGTTAATAGTATTATTGGAATTATTTAATTAATGTCAAATATATGATAATTAATTAAATTTCCGATTTTATTGTTTAGTAAAAAATATAAAAAAAAATAGCAAGATATGATATAAAATTATAATAAGACAATGACATTTTAAAAATATCTTTATCTCATATATAATTTTATTTTCTTTATAGTATTTTCATATTGTTTATCTTCTTCTATATGTTAAATTTTATTTTCAGAATTAATCAGTTGTATATACAAAAAATATATCCAGTATTTTAATTCAATTACGTTTAAACATTTGATATTTTTGGAAATGATTTTTAATGTATCATGTTATACATAATTCTGACCGTATATTGCCACAATAACGAGATATTTATATTGATATGAAAATTCATAAAAGCACATATCCGGAATATGAAAAATTCATACGCAAGGATAGCAATGTGTGCCGAAGTTTATTATTCCTTTCGGATCTCACGTCATTTCTCGTCGGGCATATCATCAAATATAACATATCGAACTTTGAACATTGCAAGAGGTAACTGATCCGAGTTTCTTTTAACTGTTATAACTTTGCTCGTTTATTTACAGTTTGATATTTTTGTCATGTTGTTTTTATTGTCTTCATTTGTTCCTATTGTTGAAATATATTATATTAATTTCTGGCAGATTAACTGCATATCAATATTGATTGCAGATAACATGCTCAATTTTTTAACTTATTTTTAAATTGAATGAAATTTCTGGAATTTATCTTGTGCCAATAAATATTGATTTTGAGTACATGCATATTTAATGTATAGCATTTAACGTAATATAATTGATAAAATTGGTAGAATATATTTGTTTACATTTAATATTTAATATCTTATATATCTTTGGAATTTAACGTCTATTTTTTAAATTTGTAAAAGTATCAATAAATATTTAATATTTGGGAGGGGGTGATAACATTAATATTTAATATTAATTCTATATGTTATACACAAATATACATTAAGAAAGATAGAAATTGATATATGATACAAATAAAGATCTTATAAAAATGGTTGATTTTATATCATATGCAACCGATGTATTCGAAATGAAAGTGCTCGATGTTGTGTTTCACGATATTCATACAATATATTAATAATGTCAGGTTTCACGTGAGTAATCATTAGACATTGAATTTTAAATATTTATTGCAAATATACACAAACATGAAAAAAATATGTAAAAAAAATATTATTAGACCGGTTTTTATATTTGTAAATAATTCTTAATTTTGAATTAAAAGCGTATTACAGATTTATACATTTATTTATTTTTTTTTTTTTTTTCAAAGATTGAAAATTATTCACAACTATGAATGCCTTTTTCAATATGACATTTCTATTTTGATCTTCCTGTTTTCTAAAAAAATATGCAATTTGCATGAGAATCCCATGTGTAGTATTTATTTCGCTTTTCGACAGAGTACAGTCTCAGTTAGTCTCTTGTCCAAATGTTGCTATTAATACCTGATATAAAATTTCATTCCGGGTATCTCGTGCATTTGTGAGATGACAATCATCAGAGTAACGACCTTAAATTATATTTTTATAAACTTAGAAAATAGAGAGAGAGAGAGAGAGAGAGAGAGAGAGAGAGAGAAATACATTTTCCAGCGTACATCGGCAGTTTAGCAAACAGCATTCATATGTATGTGATGTTCCTTTTAATCATTGATACCAGCATCCGCAACACGAAGTTCATTTTTGGCATATAACTTGACATAGCTTGGTTTATGCGCCGCCATAAAATATCTCTAATATCGCTAGCACTGTCGGTCGTCGCGCGCTATATTTCGCGCTGCAATCGCGTCACTATCGCGAACTTCTCGGAAAATTCACTAAATTCACCGACCGGTTGCCAGGATCAAACATCAAAGCTCCAGTTCGCTCCCGTATCCAACGCGCGCGGGCTTCTTCATTCTCGCTTGCACGCGGGTGCATCGCAATCTCCCAGATCTATATACGCGAGTTAACCCTCCGGGGTGCCCTGAGTAGCTCTCGTTGCTGCTCATTGCGGATACGTTACGATTCCACTCGTACGTGAAGAGTAGTCCTATGGGGGTTTCTAACTGAGAGCCATCAGCGAGGACGTCAAACCGGGACAAATGAGCGACCGAGGCACGATTTTTTATATGATACGTGAGATTGCCGATGGTATTCGAGACACGAGCGAATGAGCGAACATGCGGGAAACGTCGAACTTAATCTCTTTTCGCTGATAAAGGCCAAATCTCGCGGCGATACTTAGAAACGTGCAATTTATTCTTGTCAGCTACCGCAGGTCGTTGGAAGTATCGTAGGAAGATTTAAAAGCGGCGAATCTATTTTTCGTCGATGATAAAAATGTTTGATACCTGCCTGGATAGGTACTGGTAATGTAGAGAATAGAAAAATAAATTTTTTAAATACGTTATCAACGCGAAAAATAGGTCACTGATAACGTTTTGTCTATTAAAAGTAAAGTCGAAATAACTATTATGTAAAGTTGTACGTAAAAATTTTTAATGAAAAATGTATGTTGTTTATATTCACAACAGGTAGAATTTATTTCAAAAAACGAAGTAGTTTTTCATACATTTCCCAGATTATGGAGCAAGAAAATAGAATTACGCAAATAAATATAAAAATTGCGTGATTTATAACGGAAATGCTGTATTTCCATAATTATACTATTCATACAATTTTCGTACAGTGCACGAGAGCGAACAAAAAAGGTCAAGAGAGAGAGAGAGGGAAAGAGAGCTATATAAATTTCCTCGTCTGCAACTATTGACAAAATTTGTCCGCGTTATGTAGGTCACATGCTAATGGTTTATTTTCAAATATATAAAATTAAAGTTGCGATTTTACGAGCAATTTTAAAACGCGTGAAGTGTGTGTGTGTGTGTGTGTGTCGTAAAAAAAAGAACGAGAGAGAAAGAAAATGTCGTTCGTGTGAAGAGACAGACGGCCTGCAGCAGTGTACAACCCGTCATTCGACGTTCAACGTGACACCGCGCGGCTCTCTGAAGCTGTAACGACATAATTTAAGCTCGTTAGCAGACACAGCGCTGGGTGCTCGAACGCCGACGTCGCCGCCGCCGTCGCCTCGCTCTCGAAGTTCGTCAACCTAATTCAGCGGCAGTTTACTCCCGTTTATGCTCGCGCTCGCGCGACCCGCGTCGAGAACGAATTGTCCTCATTGGGCGGCGTGTCGTTTCTACCGTCGCGCTCGCCGGAAGAAATGGCGTTTGTCAGGCAGTAAAGCCACCCGTTGTCTCTCGAACGTGCGAAATCCAGCTTGACGAACTTCCGGCTACGCCGCGTGACCGTTTGCCCGTTTTTTGCCGCCTGATTCGCGGAGAGGCGACATTATCTCGAGAGATAGAGAGGAAGAGAGAGAAAGAGAGATACGGAAGAGAGCAGGCGACCGCGCTCACCGAATCACGGCGGATTTCCGGGCCTCCGTTCTCCGAAGAGAGACGAGCGTCGCGTCAGGTGAGAAAGAGATCGCCGCGCGGCCTTCTCTTGGGCCGAACTTGGCGCTTACCATTGACTGCAGCAAACAGTGGAAACTGTTAAGCGAGCGCGCGGCACGCATGACAAACTCTCGCATTCTGCACTAACGGCACGAAGCACTTTGCCACCAACCGCGCCGCCACGCTCGGCACACGAGCAAAGCGCAATTATCATTAGCCGCGGCTCAGCGAGCGCGCACGAGTTGCCTAATCAGTTAACCGCAATTAACTCCGACGTATAATTAAAAAATGAAACTGCATGGACAAGCGCAGCGCGAAACGGCGGTGTCCGCGCACCCGCAACTCGCGTTCGTATCTGCTAATTTCCGGTTAATACATTCAGAGTGTTTCCCGGTTTTCAAACGTGTTAATAAATTTTCCTTAGCGTCGCTACGCTTCCGGGTTGTCGGTTTTCTTTGGCAACAACGGTAAATCGAAAGGTGACAAAATTTTGCGGCGCGCCATGAAAAAGCGGTCGATCCCACCGTCAACGCCATACCCCCATTTTACTCTCCTTTTCACCACGAGATCCCTCCTGCGATTCTCTCTCGCGCTCGCGACCCATATATCGACACAAAAATATTTGCCTATCGGACCGATTCGGATTTCAGTCTTTTACGGCGCGGCGACGCGGCGTTTTCCCGGACACGTCGAATATCACGTTACAAATAAGACGAGTATTCGCGTATCCACGCGAAGAGGCGAAAGGTTTTCACTGGACAACAAACGGCACAAAGCCGTTGTTGCTCACAGGTTTCGGATTGCAACACTGGAAATATATCGCGCCGCGTTTGCTGCGCTTTAACCGCGATTTATTATTTTGCTCGGCTTTATAAAAGCTGAGCTTCGGCACGCACTCCGCGCGCTTTTCATCGCAGTTACCACGTTCTCAAGTCCGTGTAGCGTACGTGCCGCGCAATTAGCGGCGTTCTATCTTAGGCAAATCGGAGCAAGAACAGAATGTAATAGCGCGCGCGCGCGAATGATGTTTCGTGCTGATAAATTCGGATCAAGTGTAATTGCGCGTTTTACTTTCGTCGTGATGCCAAATCGTTATTCGGATAGCCACGTGAACAGATGTAATCTGCCTTTCCCATAATGAACAATTGCTATATGAAAGTAGAAGTTTTCTCGCAATATAAGGCTGTGTAATTAGCAAAACCTCGACGTGAATATCGCTGTGCGCTTACATATATTTAAAGCGACGTACGTACGGTAAAATTTCCCGCTAATCAAGGTGTACGATATCAAAATAGTTAAAACGGACGCTCGGTCGACTTTGAAGTCAATGTTGATCTTGCAGTCACGCATCAGAGTGGCTGAGATGTTCGCGAGATAAATGCGACGAGTTGCGCTAATTTCCGCCGAAAGAACACCCGGGACATTACGATTATTTCATGACGCCGTTCCGCGAATTCGGGGATGAAACGGCCGAACAACACGGTCGCGAACAAAGGTATACGGAAGAAATGTTAAGCGTATTACGGCAAGCATTTCGCGCTAATACGACGTAATGCTTGGTTATCTGACGGTCAATATGAAATTATTCAAGAAGCCGGCCGGGTGAGGCTCGCCTCTGCAACAGCACGCGCGCGCGCTCTCTCGTCCGACCGAATTTGCGTGGGGCCCTGTCCGTTTACCGATTAGAGGACTAAGGGGATGAGAGCGAGGACCGGCTTCGATTCTGTGTAAAGCCATTTTGGCGAAACCTCCGCTCTCTCTCTCTCTCGAACGGTCCGCCGCCACCGGCGCGCTGCGACGGTCGTCTAATCCGGGCGCAACAATGGAGCTGCATTATTGCGCGCGATGTTCATTTCGTCGGTGAAGACCTTCTCTCTCGCCCTCTCTCACTCTCTCTCTCTCTTCTCCGTAGCGCGTTTCTCGTTAAAGATTGACGGCTCCCTTCGTTATTCACGAGCGGCGTGTTCGTCCCCGCGCAATCACGTGACGTTATTCCCAGTGACTCGTGAAGATGAGCTCGCCTCGCGGATGCCAGGGGATCCGAGGGTCCGGAACAGTTCTCCGGCTCTCTTTTTTTTTCCTCAGTTTTCGCGAATAAATACCGTATCGCGGAGTGACGGTTAGCGATGGGGAAGGAAAAAAGAATGAGGTGGGAGGTGCCGACGGAAGAAGCGGCAACTGGTCGGATCTCGGATGTCGCTCTCGAACAGCGGTGCTGTTTATCGCGCGAAAGTTTCTCCAATTTTCAGCTGGTATTTCTTCGACGTCACGAGTCTGCTTTTCTTTTATTATATCTTTTTACCCCTTCCCCTTTTGTATCCATCAGCGTTGCGACGTTATATCGCAGCATCACGGTATATAATATTCCCAGCAGGAACGCCTCTGGATCAATCCGCTTGACACTTGGCTTTCCAAACAGCTTTCGCTATTGCAGCCGCGGCTGTCTTTCCGTCACAGCGTTATCGTCGATCCGATTATTACGAAAGAACGAAGTTGTCGAACCGAAATGGATATCCCAGCGCGCATTTGCCCTCCAGGAAATCGAGAGAATTGGCTGTAGCGGGAAGGTATAACTGTACCGTATTGAAATATTTTATCATACTCCTGTTTCACACTCCAAAAATCTCATATTTGGTTAACGAGAATTTTTTCGCGCGGAAATGTCGATCGATACTCCAATCGGAATCATTTATTCAAACACGAAAAATTTCAAGTTTTAAAACGGCAGACTAATACTGATCCAGTCTAAAGTGTGAGCAGCCTCCAAAGGCGGTCCTTACCGCTTGATATTCCTAGGGATTAAGTAGCTTCGCAGTTTGGCTTTGCGGATTTATTCACTAATGAGGTGCACGCTTTGTATTCCCTATAATTGCGTACTGTTGTTTGTAGTTCTAACGATGATCCTTCACAGTTGACTGTCTTCGGGAAACTCGAAGACCCATGCGTGGGTATTCCCGGATTAGATTGTCAATTAGTTTGCATGTAGATTAAATTCAATCAGGATTTGCGTGCTACGGAGACAACTTGAAAATGATTACATATTCGGAAGCGGAAGACGTCGAATTATTTGGTTCGATCGTATGGAAAGAATAACGAGAATTGAACGGTAGGTATTGGTAAAGGATCGTGATAGGACTTCCTGCCCTTCCCGCGATTAAATATTTACAGATTAAAGAGATAACCTGACGGCGAGATTGAAAAGCAATAAGGAAAAGCAATCTCTCATAGTTGTTACGATCCAAGTGGAAATTTATAAGTAATTTATGACTGTTCCGAAACTAATTTTATAAAATTGAACAAATGCATCGAGTTCTAAATCAAATCTTGAAATTCTCCGAATAGGAGCTATTCGAAATTCAGCGCTTGCACACTACTTTCCTCTTGAGATCATAAGTTACTATATCCTAAGAATGATGGTATCACATCGAATTTGGTCACGTCGGATTTCCATGCGAAATTTCTATTTTATCTTCAGAATAAATAAGTTTGATACTTTTGGATTTTCTTGACACTACGAAACGCCTCCTCTCGCATTCGTGTGATAGTCATGTAACGATATGATAACAGCTAAGAGACTATTTATTCTCAATAACCCTGCTAACACTCTGCCGCGCGGATGAGTACTTTAGGAGCTGGATTCACTTGCACAAGTCAACTGCACGAACTTTCGTGAATTACGAAATACCTACCCTACCCTACGTAGAATGTGCCTCGGGATACTACCGTCATTCCTTTCATCTAAGCATTATTCTGGAAATGATATTTTCTTAGCTACAATGTCGAAGCGTTAACAATGTTTGTCAAATTTAGCTTGAAAAAGGCGCACGTAGATATTGCGCTACTTAAATTTTAAGTAAATTTTGCCAGGATTTTTTATATTGTCTTTTATATAAGTCTGCTTTAATTTGAAAGGTTTTTTTTAAATTAAAGCTTCAATTTAAAAAGAGACATTTTAACAGGCTTTTATTCTAAATTCACAAAAATTACTTATACCTATCGAACTAATGCTGTTATTTTTTGCATGAGTTATTGAGTGTATATTACACCGATTAATGCATTTATATTGAATTCAGATGCTCTTTAGTGCATATTTTGAAAATTTTTTTAAAATCTCCGATATTTATTATATCTTTAATTTAATTATTTAATTATTATTTTCAGTCTTATATTATATTATTTCTTAATTTTTTTAAATTAATATAATAAATATTTTAGAATTAGATGAATAATAAAATAATAAAATAAATTTGGAATAAGTTTAATTGGTTAAAGAATTTGTTGAAAGGAATGGCAGAATTGTTTCGGCATTGTACAATATTCTCGACTGTAATCCAATTCCACGAGACGAACAAAGGTTAAATGCTTTCCACATACATTACAGTCGTATACGCTGTTCTAGGAATTTTCTCATTAAATTTTGAATGATCCACAAAAAGGATCGTTCATACGGGCTCGTAAACTCTAATTGTCTGTGGCGAGGCATTAATGTACCCGATACTTGAACGCATCGCACGCATCGCGTTATGCAGTGTAATTTCAATTTTGCGATAAAGTGCATGGTCAAATATCGTTGGCCACACATTAATATCGACTTCGCTGCATGTCATCGTGATACGCGAATTCTTCTTCAAGTATCTGATTTCGTTTGATTAATTGCACGGCACTTTGAACTCGATTATCTCGCGAACGTGGATTTGCGCAATACTTCACGACGATTGAAATCAGCACTAATGGAATCAAGAATGTACCACGTATTTTTAGAGTGTCGTTGCACTATTGCTTTTCAATCATCACTTAATGTTATCGGGGCGATAATTTGCTCAGTTTATGTAATTTTATTTTTTCTAATTCTTTAATATATGTATTTCTCTCTGTGCGCCATTATTTTCAGTTTTGAAACGTAGTTCTTAATTGAATCAGAATAGTAATGTCAATTGATAATTGCTAATATTGATATTAATGAGCATCTCTAATATTGATGTTAATATCTTAAAATTATCAGCGCCATTATAATAAATACTAAAATACGTGAACAAATAGAAAATCGATTCCTAACACACTTATTGTCAATTGATACGTTTAAATTGAAAACTACGAGACACTGGATCTTTAAAAAAGAAATTGAGATTTATATTGTATAAAACATTGTACTTTTTGCTAATGAGCACTCGATGAAACTTTAATAGGTCAAATTGGCTTTACTCGTGAAATAAATTGTAGATTTTGATATTCGAATTATGTCAAGAATTCTTTAAAATCTCTTTCGACATACACTTATTTTTATTTGTATTTTTAAAGTTTGAAATATTATTTTGCTACTAAAAATAGAAAAAAAATATTGTTAATATTGTATTTATTAAAAATTCAACGCGCAACGAAAAGAGATGGCCAAATTATATACGATTATAGCCATTTAACAATAATCCTCATGCGGTTTTCCATCGATCATCCACTTTGATAAAGGACGTGTGGATTCTCGGCGGACTTTATTGGAATCTAGAATACTAGCAATTAAGCAACAGAATTCAGGTCAACCCTATAACGCCCGATTAGTTCGAGATTGAATACGTTTACGATCCTTTGACGCTCGGTCGAGCGGCGCTCATTGCGGATAATCACGACGCTAATTTAGCGATGAGCTAGTTGATCGTCAACAGTCATCATATTAACGTGCCTACTTATTAAGTTACTAAAATCGATTTTCGTGCACGACTGTCGGTTTAGCCTTTGCGCGTTGAGTTTAACATTTAACCGCATAATTAATGTAATCATCGCTTGCGCTTTTATTTTTTTTTAGAACCGTAATTTATTTTACGAAATAAATTTACATATTTTATGTCCGTTTCGTAAAATTGACATTTCTACATGACAAATTTAGATTTGAATAACCTGAATCCTGAATAGTAGGAGCACTTAGACACTTTGTCGCTTTTTAAATGTCAAATATGTATGTGTGATTAATAATCGCCGTTTTTGAATTTGAATAATTCGTATTTTCTTTCGATATTTTAAATCGTAGGACAAATGCGTCATTTTTAATAATAAGTTATTTGACATGAAATTGCTGATTAAATGTGTCTCATAGCGGCGTTGTTCTACATACGAGATAATATTTGATATAATATTTGCGACGTTCAAACATAGATGAAACATATAGATCTCTCTATCAGAGAGCATTCAAATTAATTTAAGCTAACTTTAACTGTGTATATGCCATTAGCGTACAAAGTACAAAAGCAGTGCTGAAATCAGCTGAAATGCATACTTTATAATAGAAATCATGTCAGTTTTCTTAAGAGACAGAACAAATTGTCTTACATAACTACTGTCTAGTAACGTCTAGTAAACTGTCTAATGTAACGCTTATTTCCTTTAAAGCGATTTATATTGTTTTTTTATTGTGTTTTGTTGTTATTTTAATCTGAAAAGGTCATATTCCGATATACACTACTATTAAAAATATATTCTATTTTATATATATATATATATATATATATTTTATATATATATATATATATATATTATAGATTTTTACCCGTTAAAAATTTTTTATGAAATGAAATTATCTCAATCTGAATCTGCTGACCTGTTCAAAACGACTAGTAGCTAGACACTAACTAAATTTTTAAAAACACACAACCACCTGCTGTCATTTTTTCTACGTAATGAACAAAACATTTATATCTGACAGTATTGTTCAACGGTTATGAAAAAACTGATTCTGAATATGTAGCCAACTAGTGACGAGTTAAAAAAATTTAATTTAATTTAATTATAGCCAGCCATTAAATTCGGAATCAGATCGACTAGATTAATTTTTACTCGGATGGCTCGTAACGTAAAAAACGATATGAGCATATACCCTATGCTCTCGGATAATTTTTTTATCTACTCACTTTTTATAAGCGTTCATTTTAAGAACACTTTACACTATCAGATCAGGAATCAATTTATTGGGTGTAGAAATAAATGATCCATTATTTTTTTATGAAATTCTTAATTTATTATCGAAGCGTACAGTTTAATCATGAGAATAATCCATCATTTTTCAATATTTTCTGCCATCTTTCAGCCAAGTTATAGATTCCGGTTCCGAAAAGACTCTTTTCTCGCGATGAATTCATCAATCCATCTTCTCCATCTCTTATAAATTTTTTGTCAGACGAAGTGTTACATCGAACGGAACAAATGATAATCTGAAAGCGCTATGTTCGCGGTGAGTATGCCGGGTGTGGGTAAACGTCCCAGCCAAGTTGCAATAGTGTATCTGCAACTGGCGATGAGATAAGAAAAGGTCGTCGCCCAATCGAATTGTTGCATGACAATGCTCGATGTCGCGTTGTGAGATTGGTGAAAGATACACTATTGCAACTTGGCTGAATAGACATAGCCCTTCAGATTATCAATGGTTTTATTTAATATAGCACGAAAAATTTGAGAAATGTCGAAGAGGTAAGGAAATTACTTGACAAAATCATCGCAAGAAAAAATCATTCTTTCTATCTACTGAAAATTAATTATTATACATTCATTATTGAGCCTGTATTGATGTTTTGACGATAAATTCTACATTACATAGAAAATGGTGGATTGTTTATTTGGAAACTTAACTTAAATATATTTCGTATGCGTGCTCTGTCAGTTTCATCACCTCTAGAACGTGTTGATACAATTAATAAGCGTATTCGCGAATCGCTAGAATCTGGTAAACAAGCATGCGTGCAAAATTTCGATAATGAGCGACGTAGCTGCGAACATGGTAATTTATCATCATGTCGCCGTGCGTCGCATAGTTCCTCGTTGTAGCTTATTAAAGAACACTAACTTTCGCGAACGATGACGAAACAATGACAAAACCGAACTTTATCTCCTGTTTTCGTCAGTTATCCGGAATTGCTTCGTCATAGCGTGGCACGAAACAGCGGGTAATTTTCGCGACACAAGCATCAATCGAGCTTCCGCCTCAAAAACCCAAAGTTGAAACAACGTCGTCAGATTAATGAGCATTCGGGGACTCAAGCATGCATTGCATTTAAATACAGCACTGCGCCAGCTCGGGTTGCCAAGGGAAACGACTTTCATATTAATTACCGTAAATTTCCGTAAACCGCTCCTATTGAAAAAAGCAGTTTGCGACGAATCGATAATGCGCCTTCAGTGCAGTTGGTTTATTCACGATCTCGAGGAACCTTTAAGTTTTCAGCGCACGAGGACGAATGACGGCATCGCATTAATGTTCTCTCGAGGTAGATCCTGAAATTCTTACGATAGAAACTCATAGAACCTTCGCTTTCACATTCGATTTTACGACATAATAATTTAACTACGAATAAAATGAACTCGCACATTTTTTTTTATCTTGTTGTGAAATGTGCGTATTTTTTGTAAATGTAAACTGCTGAACCGATAGTTCAGAATTATTTCCTAATCATATTACAAATTAGAAAGCGTATAGCATTTTTTTCTGATTTTTCAATTATAGAATGATTCAAAAGGAACACATTTTTATTCTATTATTTATTTCTAAATTCTAGAAGAGAATTAGTTATATAGACCTCGTTATAAACGATAAAAAAATTTTGGTCGTGAATATCCGAATTTTGACTCTGGGATCAGTTACAAAGAAAACAATGAAAAATTTAGCTCATTCAGTGAAAAAGAACATTATTTTGTTACAATTTTAGGTAAATAACCTTTAAACAAGTAAATGAGGTCCAAATGAACTTTTGCAGGATTATTCATTATAGTTTTATTAGTATATGTAAAAAATTTTATTTAATCGGGATGGTACTTTCTAATGAAATTTGTAAATAAGTACAAAACACGATTTTACGCAGGAATTAAGAGCAAACGAAAAATTAAATAACTTTTAAACTAATAAAAGAGTTACGTTCAAATTTTTCATAGATTTTTGGATGTCATAATAGAATAATCTATGAGAAATTAATTTTGGATAATACTTTGAAGAGATATGACACATCCTTAGAAAGATTTCATTTAAATATTAAAACACAGTGTTTATTTCGATATCTATATATTTTTCTATTTCTTTTTTCTACGTGCTAAATTGCTTTTTTCTCCTTTAAAATTGCGAGGTTAATTTTATCAACTCTGCCGCGAAACTATCTAATAACGCTCTTGTTAGCCGGACGAAGGCGCAAAATTTCTCACAGATTTCTGAAACACGTATAAACTTAAATTACCAAATAGGCTAATCTACTTACTGATTACAAACTTCGTCTACGTGTGACGCCTAGATAAGGCCGCGGATATTCAAAGCGTAACACCGAGGATTCGTGCGTGACACAGCTTTGCCCCTAGCAAAAACGTTACCTTCGAAGCGCGATACCATTAGCAAGGAAATGATCCTGTTACTTGCCGGACTTGTGGTTGGCTGGCAGAAACGGCCTCGGCTTATAATCGCGAAGCGGACGTTACGTTAATGTAGTCTTAACACAAATCCTGTCGCCGTAAAGAAAGCTTAAATTCCATCTTCGTTGCCGATCTAACATGATGTTCTCGCATATACGCGGTGTATTCTTCGACAAATCAGATACCAGTGAACCCCTCAGAAGCGGAGGAAGAAAGGATTGTGCTCTAATTCGACGAACGTAACTGGACGTCTCGTCGCTATATACAGCTCGAATCTGATTAAATACAAGACAAGTGCGTCGCACGTTCCTTGGTTCCCTCTTCAGAGAGATTAAACTCTCTTTCTCTCTCTCTCTCTTTCTCTCCCGCTCTGCTGTTGAATCTAATTCTCAGTGTCATTAATTACAATTAGAGCTCTCTCGCTCGTGGGAATGCTTGACCGAAAAGAATCCGGCGGCTCGTGACGGACGCGCTCATACTCACGAAGGCTGTTAACTTGCGTTGTTATCGTTACAATAAGAGTAGCTCTTAATCGAGAATTTAGCCCGTGCATTCTTTAGAATAGTGACAGTTGATGAGATACGATGCTCGTGGGGGCGCACGTAATCTTGTTAACTGATAGATAATCTCACGCGGAGTTGGCCTTTGCAAAATATTTAAAATAATAATAAAATGTTGATCTTTCCGTTTTATCTTTTTCCTTCTTTGCCAACTATTTATTAATATTTATTATCGTTTGCGAATTTAACAATCGGCAGTACTTTTTCGATCGGTGTATGATTGGAAAATAGAAGATCAAAGAATATCGTATGAATAAAAGAAATTGGTAGTGCCAAAAAAAAACACGTTTCTTGCATGCAGCTCTGATAAGAATTCTGATAGAACATAATCAAAGTAGCCTTGGGAGGAATTGCTCACGAAATGAATTCACGAAATTCATTATGCGAACTATGAATACCAATTTTACGTTCTGCAATTATGCCAACAGATGAGGGAACAGTTAATATGTATAAATAAAATACAGATTTAATGTTTGCGAAAGATATTTAATCGAGACTCTTAAAATTAATTAATATTTTTCTCGCGATAAGTTCTTTTTAATTTTTTAATCATCTATCGCTGTGTATGGATGACAAGCAATTAACGGATCTAAAAATTGTAAATTATTTGACGAAAATTGTATTATTCTATCTAGGAGGTTGTAAACATTGTGAATGTTTAATCGACCATTAGAGTAGAGTGCGTACACGTTGAACGGATATAACGATTGAAGCATCTCGCTAGGTTTTTAAATTGCAATTGGATTTGTGTCACTGCGTGCAGTCTATAACTCTCTAGGTTTCATAAATGTGTACTATTTCCGTACTCTATACCACTTTATAATCTTTTATTTTATCATACGCCTCTTAAAATATTACAAATGTTTCATACTGCTTGCGATTATCTTACTAACAAAGTAGAAAGAACAGTAGCAACATTGGAGACGAAACAAATACTGTAACTGACTTTCCGTAAGCGACACAACAGTATACATGCAACGTCTGTAGGATACAAAGTGTAGGAAATTCACCAAACTGTGCAGCTTGCGTTGCAGATGCTGTCGCCTCTCTTCTCCCTTTCTCTCTCTCCTTTTGTACTATTGCAACTTTGCGATTAGTGATTTGCCACATAATATATTTGCAGGTGAAAATTGACTGAATTTATTTCAAATTGATGAGTAGCGAAATTAAATGCGGAAGAATTTACCTTCGTATATACGTCATAGTTTTTTTATTTTTTATGACAATTTAAATAATTATTCGTGCGCCAAAGTGTACCTGAAACAAATTCAGTGGTCCTGCTCTACTTTACCGGTACAATTTTGCCTGAAGCACCTTCGCCCTTCTCTGTATAACTTCCGTATCCCGTAGACCGTCTTAAATTATGTAAGAAATAAACAGCGCAGACGTTGCGTTGGTCGCTACCGTGTATATACGCGCGTTTGCCTGCGAAACTTATACGTGCCTCTGTGATTAAACTGTGCTCCAGGTGTTCTAAAAGATTTTCGCCATTTTGCGCAGTATATATACCTCCGTATGTACCGCTCGGAAAAAGAACGCGGTGCATAATGTTGGCACGGAAATGACTTCACACACGTGAACTCGTTCAAATTGATGACTGATGCGACAAAGCTTTACGGTCGTGTTCGTGTGATTCGCGAGTGATAATTATATACTCGAAATTAATCATTGCTGTCGTAACGTATACATAAATAACGTTAAAGTCATAAATCACACGACACGATCGATATTTTACTTATAATGCGCGTCTATCGTTTCTTCGCCCTCTCTTCCTTTCTTCGAAGTTGATCGAAAGAAGAAAAGAGAAGAAGAATTTATCTCTCCTGCCAACAAGTATCCCTATAATGTCAATAAGGAATGCAGCGAGAGATAAAAAGAGGGACGATCTGATTTTATTCTTTTCTTATTAAATAGCTTTCTGTCTACTTCTGACTTTGATAGCGTTCACTCGCGACTAGCGACTTTGTGACGATTACATGTGCGAAATCTATCCTGATTTACATTTGAAAAGATGCCTTCTCGACCGAAAAGTCTCATTGTCGCGGAAGGCTACTTTGCATTCGAATTGTATGTCACTTTCAGTCTGTTCCGCGCCGGCCTTCCTCGAGTTCTTTCGCGTTATAAAACGAAGTAATGTTCTTGTGTATTTTCTTTCTGATTATTCCTCCGCTTTTGTCCGCAAAAAACACCGTCCGTCGTCTTTCAGACGGTAATATTTTCTCCAGAGTAACCTTGCATCAGGGAAAGATAACGTATTACCACGATGATTACGGTTACCCGTTTAGCTTCGCGGCGGCAATTCATTATTGGCAATATCGAAGTGCCGAAACGATTTATGAATGATGGGTTTATGCACTTTACTGACATACCTTTGCATATTCTAGCATGCGTAATCGACAAAATTGCGGTTAATGTACGTTCCACGGCCGTTGAATAAATTTTCCGAGCACGCGTAACAATTAAATTCACTCTGTGCGATAATATTAAAATTAAGCTCTTTGACGTATTTACACGTTGGCGCTCACAGGCTTTTATCGGGAATGACTTCCCAAAGCCTTTCATTTTGCGCCCGTGCGGCGCGGCGGCAAACGTAATCCCTCTAGCGCTTGCGTTTGGAGAACAAAGAATTTAAAATACGTGAAACAGTTTTAAATTACACTTGGCTTGATACCACGCTTTACCGGTATCTTTCTGCTTCTGAGAAAGCGTTACGCGTTACCTTAATGTCCAGGAATCAAGCGAAAACGTGCACCCCCCTTACGTAACCTCGGACAACGCGCGCGGCTCGCGCATAAGCTGGCCGGGGCAACTATTTTTCCGGGAATGGCACAGCCGGCCGCGGGCGCGCGTCATTCCACGGCAGAAAATTTCATTAGTACCGTGTTGTAGTATCCTCGGGTGATTTCCCGTTGTCGGTGGAGAAATATGAAAACACCGTGGACCTCCTATTGTCAGTCTTCGGTGCGGCGGCGAAAGGGAGAGACGGAAACGATGGCGACGGTGGAGGAAAATGCCTCGAGGTCGAGAGGATCCGCGTGGCTGTAAAGTAATATAAACGAGAGGATTATCGGCTAAGCTCTCTCCCTCCCGTGAGCATTAAATGCACTCTTTTTCCCTCACCTCTCCGTCCCCCGGCTATTCTCTGTCTTACGTTACCTGCCAGTTCTGTACCAAAGTTTCCAAGACTTTTCTCAGCCCACCCTTCCATCTCGCTCTCTCTCTTCCACCCTTAACGTCTGTCTTTCGTTCTTACGGCGCATCTGAGCCGGGCAATTTCGTAGGTTGGAGTTTTTGTCGGCAGTCTTTCAGCCGGACTTGAGTTATACTTGGGGAGGATATATCATAATTGATACGCGCGCTTTTCTCGCAAATGGAGCGATTTTCTATGCTACCACGTCTACATTTTCTTAGAAGAAATGATCTTGATGTCAACTTGTTCAAATAGTGCCTTGAATTTAAGTCAGCATTTCATTAATTCGAAAGACTAGAATAAAAGTATTAATTTACAAAAAAAAGAAAAATAATACTTTAATTGTAAGCTTGAATCTTAAATTTAAAGTTTACATAAAATTTAAATAGGTTAATGAGAGTATCGACGCGGATATTAAAGCGCAATTATGCAAATCAAATTAATACACTTTACTGAACAAAATTCATATTGTACGCTTCGATCAGGCACTATAAATGCGAGTATTCTCATCCGCCATTTTGATTTTAGCTGGGTGAACAAGTATAATACGACGTGAATGTAAATTTCCGAGTTTGCTCCACAGTAAAATTAAAAATTATTAATTATTTCACGAATTCATATCAAAAACGTGTGTAGAGACTGCTCGAAGGTTGCCACTTTGTTACCATGTCCCAAGGAACACATCGAGTAAAGAGAAAATAAGAACACTTTATTTTGATATTAACAAAGTCAAAATGATAATTTTTGATACAAAATTTGATTTGGTTCCAAAATTCAAGAATCAAAATAAAGTCATGTTGAACTTTCTCTTGATTCTTATGTGTTCCTTGGGGTACTACATACGAGGTGTGTTCAAAAAGTATCGCGAATTTTGTGTTTTTTCAAAAATTATTTATTTATTCATGAATATCTATTTTGTCCCCTTCAAAGTAAGCCCCATGAGATATTATACACTTGTGCCAACGGTTTTTCCAATCTTCGAAGCACTTCAAAAAATCATTTTTTTTTATCTTGTTCAGCTCCTCCTTCGATGCCGTCTTTATCTCGTCAAGCGTAGCGTAACGTCGTCCTTTCATGGGCCTCTTCAGTTTAGGGAACAAGAAAAAGTCACAGGGGGCCAGATCTGGGGAATACGGTGGCTGCGGCATCATTAGTGTGTTGTTTTTGGCCAAAAAGTCGCGCACAAGCAACGATGTGTGAGCAGAGGCGTTTGGTACGAATTTCGCGGCGACCCGTCTCATGCCCAAATCATTGATAAAAATCGAATGGCACGAGCCAATCGATATGTTTAGGTCCTCAGCAACTTCTCTAACGGTGATTCGACGATTGACCAATATCATTTTCTCCACTTCATTAATTTTTTCGTCTGTTGTTGAAGTGCTCGGGCGTCCGGCACGCTCTTCGTCGTTCACATCTTCTCGGCCTTCTGAGAACATTTTGTACCACCGATAAACGTTGCTTCGGTCCAAGGTAGCTTCTCCGTATGCCACAGTCAACATTCGGAATGCATCCGCGCACTTAATTTCGTTTTTCACACAAAATTTGATACAGGTTCTTTGATCCATTTTTTTGAATAGGTAAAAATCGAAGACGATCCAAAACACGTGCAAGCAAAGCAGCTGTCAACAATTAAGTGAACATTCAAAATGGCCGAGCTTGTCGGCATAAGTGAGAGACATGAGTACCAACATAACGCCACAAAAAGATCGAAATTCGAATATACGTAACCCGCGAAAATTCAAAATTCGCGATACTTTTTGAACACACCTCGTATAAGCTGTCAGCCAATGTGGAACCAAAATGACAGTTGAGAATACCTATGTTTATAGTGCCCTAGTTTCGAGTCTCTTTAACATTCTCCTCAGCAATGATGCAATTTTGACTACTTCCTCAGTTAGTTACGTCATTAAGTCACTTTCAGGGGTTGCCTGATCCGAAAAGCGGCAATCTTCGCTTAAATCGCATATTCAGAAAATCTTCGAATTACAAATAATATTTGTATAGTAAGTGACACAGAGTCGTTAGCGGTACGGAAAAGCCTGGAAAGTCATGGAAAAATTTCTTTATCTAGTCGCGTTGCCGAATTGAACTAGAAATCAATGAGAAAATTTTAAATTTTGTCACTTACTGTAATTTATTTAAAACAAAAACACAAGCACAACGCTCGAACAAGTATCGAAGACATCTGCTATCAATAGCATTAGTACATACCTCATGAAAGATGAAGTCAGTAGAACAAAAATATGGTGTTTTAAAACTTGGAAAAATCATGGAATTTTTTTTCTAATTCGCTAACAACTCTCTGTGACACATCGATGCAGCATCTTGAATTCAAGTTACGCACTGCAGCTTGTTCTCTTGCTCTCCCCAGAAAAATGCAAGACTTAAAAATTTCAATTAGTCTGACTTTTCAATTTTTCCGCGCAACGTGTGTTCTCGTAAATAGCCCAGGCTGATTATTTCAATACGAATAACGAGCTTTTAAAATAGCGGCGAGGCCACTGAAAAGTTTTGAGCGTAAAGTTCACGGCAAAAGGGCACGGAGTAGATAAATCTCGCGGCCTTTAACGGCATCTGGCGTGGGATTAATTTTCATAGGCACTCGCCGCCCTTTAGCCGGCGTTCCTTAAATTCCGAATGCGCGACCATAAATCTCGGCGAACGCGGCGCGCGAGGCGGGGGCGAAGTGAATTTTTCCCGGATGCTCATCGGTCGAAGGCCCTGTTTTCGTTTCACCGTGTTATCGAGAATTGATCGGACGAAAAAGTTATGGCGGCTGCAGGTGTATAAGATTAGGAATCCGCCGGCTACGTACTCGTCGAACTGAAACTTTCGTCAAGTCTGTAACGTAACGACGTCGTATACGATTCGCTCTGATACTCCTCACGGAAAGTAAGATAGGAAAGTAGTCGAGGACACGAGGCGATTCGTTACAGCGCACCTTTGTTCTATTATGTACCTATACGTGTGCACACGCGATTTCGCGTAACAGATAAATACGTCTGCTGCAACACTCGCCGTGTGTTTTGTACCTGCGCTTCTCCGCATTACAGAGATCGGAACTAGGATGCTGTACACAGAGAAAGATACATACCGTATTCAAGTGAAAATATTACTTATTTCAAGGGAATTTCTCTCGTAGTACTAAATTTATATCTGCAAAAATCTGTCATAAGTTCACCGTAAGCATTACATTTATTTAAAATATATTTTGAACCTTAGTAATTATAATCAAAGTAACTTCAATCAAACTTTAATCAAAAATATTAAGTTAAAAGAAAAATTTGATTTGCGTACTATTCTGACTTGCAATAAATAGCACCGTTATTGAATTGATCAGTTTGCTAGTACCATCATTATTAAATTGATTAATTTAATTTGACTATTTCTAGCTTCAGATTATGATTTTTTGAAGACCGACCGTGTCGACCGTTTGACGCAAGGTTATAAAAAAAAACTGAAAATATATTTAAGATGTACATATAAAATAATATAGGTATCAAAATCAATCTCGACCTAATTAACGCTTTTTTACTTATTTCTGTGATTACATTTAAACGACCTAGTTCATTATTATTGATTCTGATTTTTCTTCTAATAAAATTTTATAATATTCTTGAAAAAAATATAAATTTTTTTCTTTAGATACACTTGACGAGTTCTTCTAAAATTCAATGAGTATTTTAAGACTATTATCGAGAAATATTCTTTGTTAAAGGTAATGTTACTTAATAAAAGAAAGATTAAATGAAATAATCGCTATTTTTACCAGTAGAATAATTTTTTTTATGCAGAGTGGTATCAGCGGTATTAAATTAGAGCTTCACATGGATTTAACGAGAGTTTATTGAATTTAAAAGGCAGTTGTTACCGATATCCTAAAGTTTACACGGAACAAAAGTAATGTAATTTGCCGTCACTGCGCTGACTCTCGTAATCGCGAAAATTGAGCCAATATTAATTACGCTCTCGATAATGCTTGCAAATGAAAATTGACACGGCTAATAAATCTTCATAAAGGCAGGTCATGATTAATGTTTGCCATGAGTATACACTGCGTTGTTTTTCGTGGTCACGACAAGTCACAATGTGCAGCACATTGCTTAAAACAACGGGGGAAAAGCGCATGGTGCGCGCCCAGTTTCAGTATTTTTATATATTTTTTTTCGCAGAATAGTGGAAGCAGCCACAATTCTTTCCGCAAGCTTTAATTTATCTCGTGATAACCTTAGTGGTCGTTGGTGCGTGTGGTTGTCAGAGTTTCGTAGGCACCAACCGCCACGTGCGAATGCGAGGCCTGTGAAAAAGAAGGGCGCAATATCGCGGCTATATGAGGTGTACCCTCGCGAAGCTTTCCACCCTAATTTTTCTCTTCTTTTTTTTTGGAAAGTCCCTAGTTGCATGCACGGCGCAACCACTATTTCCACGAACTTTCTCCGGAATTACTTCCTCGCGCGCTCCCGTTTGCCTCCGGTCGCTACCTTGATTTGGAAATAATTATTGTAAGTTTCGACGAACAGTTTTGCAACAGCGTGTCAAGCTCGCCTTTTGTGTAACCATCAGAGTAAGCGTGACCGTAGACAGTCACGAGGAGCTACGATAAAAACGCAACAGATAAAAAGTTTGATAGCGATCTCGGGGCTTATAAATAGCAGTGTGCGGCACGTCTGATTTTGCGGTAAATTATCCGATTTAACAAAACGTAGTTACGGATATGAGCCGCGGGATATAATATTTTAGCAGTGTTAGTATATCGGATGCAACAGGAAAAAAAACAAAAAAAATCGATAATATTGTTGACTCTAAAAATGTTACTAAAAATTGTGTCCACAGTTGCATTTTTCCTCTTCCTTTTTTTGTTAGTCTCGTCTTTTTGTACCTCACTGAATATTGGAATTTGCCAGAGCCGCGATAACACGTCAATACTTGAAGAATAACAATTTTAATGTAGCACCTATACGGGCTGCATACTTCGCAATTCATATTGCGTGAAAGTATTGAAATATGGCCAATTTCACGTGTCATTTCTCTGTACTATCGACTGAATTTTGCATACGTTATTGATCGATGGCATTGGTGGCACATAAGCTGGTTAAGAAGTAGAGAAATTTATAATACACGCGATACATATGAGTCTTTTATACGATTTCAATTTTTGCTAGTTGTATTTTTAAAAAAAAGGTTCCAGATAACAAGCATTGGTTTCAGATATGACACATATTTTTCTGAAACTCTAGATTTTACAGATAAAGACCATTGCAGATAAAGACAGAAATCATTATTAATGAAATACTTAAATATTGAATAATACTTTATAAAACATTATGCATATGTAGCAGAGATGTGCGAACAGGGTTTTTGGATGTCGAATCGAATCGAATTTCATTTCTTTGTTTGAATTCAAAATCAAATTGAATTGGCAAAATTTCACTCAAATCGAATCGGATTAAATTAAAACAAATTGAATCATCGGCACGTAACTTTTAATTAACAACACAATTATTATTAAATTAAATGATAATATAAAAAAACAAAAGATTTTTTATTGTAAAATAATAATATTGATTATTTGATAGAAAATTATTTTAAATTACGATTTTATTTTTTATACACATCCCTACTCTCTAAGTCGGAATCATTATTCACTATGCATTATTCACTGAAAGACAGCTGAACAGCCTGATTTCAGTATACTTATAACTATATCAATCAGTGATGTATGCACTGCCTTTCAGTGATTACACTGATTAGTGAGATGAGTGATAATACACTGTTTCCGATCAGTGAAAGTCCCCCCCCCCCCCTTTTAAGCGGAATTACTGAAAGACAGTGACTAATCACTGACTGATCACAGTTATAAGTATAGCATTCTAAGATTTCACTGATTCAAATTTAGAGAGTATGTAAAGAAATGGAAGAGATGAATCAGAGCTTTAATTAGCGTTTGGAACGAAAAATTCAATTCTGAAAGATTCCCTCTCTCTTCTTCTTCCTTTTTTGGGGGGGATAATTTCTTATCTAGGAACTTACGTTTAGCTCGAGCAAAATCTCAATTAAGATCTTGGCTTAAACTTCTGTCGTTTAGAAGTAACGCGGCGCTTGCCCGCCGCAATCTATTTTCCCTTCGTTCAAAGAGCGATTTTTGCCCGAAATATCGTGGTCGCGCTGGTGAAGCCTAACAAGACATTATACGATTCGAGATAAGGCGGTCGGTTTGCTTATGCAGAGAGGCCCGAGCTAACCCAACAGCTTCATCACGGAAGGTGGTGATAAACGAGCCGGCCCGGGCCGGCTATACGTAACCCGAGCGCGCTTCTATGCGTTCTATTCGGGCCGAGACGTGGCCCCGTATCAGACCGACGGCCGACGGTCGACGACGGTTTAGCACGCTGTGTGCGGTGGCGGCGCGGGAACGATGGCCAAGCAACATCAGCAAAACCAACCGACGCGTCGGCACAGGCTGGCTGGAGAGGCCCTCCTCAGGCTTCCACTCGATTCAGCTTCCCTCGCCGCATTCGGCCGCGTGCACACCATTGCACGTGTGAGGATTGCATGTTGCGACGCGCGCGCGCTCGAACGCGCCGAATGATGGATCATCGGACTGACTGAATATTCCGGAACAGGCATTTTATCGTTATCGGGAGCGGGATAGAACAGTCTCGCAACGCGCGATAAAGCACGATCGCCGGCCGTTCACCTGTTTCCTCCCGCATTTCCTTCCAACTTTCTTTTGTGCTCTCCTCTCCGGTCGCCTCTCGGATCGCACCAGTAGATTTTACAATCGCTCGCATTATTCTGGTTGCAAACTGCATTTTCGTCTTGAATAGAAATCCATACGTGAAACTTAACTCCGCGTCTCGCGAGCTTTTATTCGGATCCCGTTCTATCGTTGCGCGGATCGCTCAATCGAGAAATATCTTATTACACTCACAAAAGGTTGATGAATTATTGCATTCGTAAGGATTTACTGTTCTCGAACTTATCATGCCGCGGGAAAATTAAATTCGGCCACTCGGCGAAAATATCGGAAAGAAATTAAGGAAATTGCGAGAACAGAAGCACGGTTTTACAAGAAAGTTGTTGTGAAACTTTCTTTATCTGTGTGCATTCGGTCTAATATTACATACAAATGATCGATAGAAATAATCTGATGATATTAAGTGAATAACGTGTAATTTACGTCAAAGAATTTATGCAGGGTAATTAGGTGCTTTCGTGAAAACGCATAGACAGACAGCGGCGCGTCTTGTGGCTCAGGTACGAGATACACGTATGTGTGTACGGACATGTAGCGCATTGCACGTGTCAGTTCAAATTTGCGAAACGTGTATGCTACTCACGACGGTGAATTCGGAGGCAGAGAAACGTATATATTCGCGCAGTCTGTCCCGAGGAAAATTCTGCGGAATAAAACCGCTCTGTAACGCTCTAGAATCGTATCATTTTGCAAAAAAAAGGGCATGATGTATGTAAATGTGGTAGTAAATGGAAATTTAAATCACAGGCTGATCCCAATACTTTGGATTCATGTCATTCGGTCATTGTATATGCATGTTTTGCACAGATTTTTGTATTCCTTTTTTTTTTCGATATAGGTCCACATTTTTTTTCAATTTTTCACACGACGTATAAAAACGTATCTCCACTGTAATTTGAAATATTAATTTTGGTTCACGTTACAGCTGTTATGTATCGCTACAGGATATTCCCGTGGAAGCCTTTTTGCTGTCACGCCTCAATTAGAAAAGGCTTATTGCGAGATAATGAGAATCTGTTTCAACGTTATCCATGATAAAGCGTTCTTTTGCACACGAACACACGGGGGAGGGGGGGGGGGGCTGCTGAATGCTTTAGTTAATTCGTGCATAGCGCAGCCTTGCGACTCAACTTGCTCAACTTACCGATGTATTTCATTGCGTGGCGTGTAAACATCGCGCGACTTGCATATTAAAGAAAGTCGAGCCGTTCGTAGCTAACGCCCACGTGCGACATCATTAGTAACTTAATATTAGTAGTTTCGCAGGACCGCTCCTTTTAAGCCTTCCCTGTGTACAGTGTTCTGCCAACGCATGCATATTCCCGCCAGCAGCGCGTCGTCGTGCACGGCACTTACGTAAACGTAAAACCGGCGCTATCGTGCCGGCACCTATAACGCTCAAAGGTGCACTTGCACAACATTCTCTTTGAAGCTGCCGTAGAAACTTTTCGCATTACAACATTAAACGCGGTAAAACAGTAGATCGAATTGCGATTGATAATGGCCGGCACTAATTACAGTAATCCTTGACCGAACTTCCGATTCCGCAATGAAATGGGGAGAAGGAAATAAGATACTTGCGCACGTTGATAACTGGCCGCGTAATAGAATCTAGAATGCTTTAAATCGATGTCTGTACTAAATTACAACCGATGTCCCTACTAAATTCTTACGTAAGATGGTGTTTTATGCTCGTAGTTTTTAATTAAATAAAAAGTTGAGAGATAAAATAAAATTAAAATAATTCAACGTAAATTAACCCTTTGTGTCTGACTTTTCTAGGCATAATTAGCGTGTAATTTACGTCTTATTGAAGACTTTATAGCTGTTGATTATAAATCTATACCATAGTCAAAATTAAATTGACAGATCCAAATAACGGATCAAAATGTGAATTATGTAAAATTTTTTTAGATTTGAATGTATGAAACTCATATTCTAGCGATTTTTGGACTTGCTGGTTTGAAATATCAGTTGTTTCCATATTTCCTCATTAACTGTTTTTCTATTTCTTTATCAGTTTTTCATTTACATTGTGTCAGCTACTTAATTAGATCTAACATGTTAAATTTGAAAATGTCGATTTTAGATTCATAATCAGCAACTTGAAAAATCTTTGAAAGTTTTATTCAAATCCAATAGTATTAAATTTAGCATTTTATTTTACTATATTAGCCGTTATTTTTAATTTTGGAATTTTTACTGCAGATTCGTCATCAGCGATCTTAAAAAGCTGTATCTGGATCACATAAGATCTACTTAATCTTTTATCGTTTTAGAAAGTCTATTTGTGGAAATATTAGAGTAAATTAAATGAGAACAAGATCTTTTTTTGCAATCTCTCCTAAAAATAAGATACGTCTTTCACATATAAAATATTTATAAATAGATAAAATTTTAACATTCACACGTCAAGTTTTATTACTTGTAAATATAATAAGGTCGAATTAAAAATAAATTGAAAATGACAAAAATTTTTTGTTATCTTCTAAATCAGTTTTAAAATGATTATTAATTGAAACTGCTTAGAATTTGCTTTAATCTTTAACATCACGATTATTTTTAGTTTAGTTTTTAATTAATTTTTTAATGCTTGGAACATTTTGGTCATTTGGATGCAATTTTAACTTCTCTAAAGTTAACAGTATTGAAAATCGTTATCCTCTGGTATAATTTTAACACGTAACATACAAATAACGATGGCCATAAAAGACTTTATTTAATGAATATTATTTCTAAAAAATATATAACTGTTCCAAACAATCAATATAAATATTTATTATTTTCTATACTTACGAATTAAATAATATATTTCAATATATCGTAAAATATATCGACATATAATAAAATTTGCCGTAAATTTTTATAAAATATGACTCATGCCTCCATTTTGTCACAAGTTTTTGTTACACTAAACAGATGTGTTGCTATCGATTCTAACTCTCCAGTCCTTCTTTATCTATTTCTTATGATATATTTTTAAAAAATATACTTTAGGTATGACGCTCATTTTTAAGCTCGTTTTGTAAATTCAAAAGTAGGTCTTATTATTGGATCTCATTTGGCTCAAGTACCTTATACCACCTTACACTTTACATGTGAATACAAAATTTAGCATTTTAGTCCGTCCGTCCCATTGAATCCGCCATTTTGAAATAAATTTGCTATATTTTTTTTTTATATAGCTGTTATGTTGACTTTTAAAATGAGCCTAGAAAAAATTCGCTATTTTAACTTTTATAGAAGATACGTGTATTTTTCACTTTTCTCTCATTTTACGAGTATTTGACGATATGCTGATCGTCAAGGGATATCAAGAGGTGAAACTCACAAGGATATTAATATTTCGTGAACAGTCTCATCCTTCTTCTTTAAAATGAGTCTAGAAAGTTTTTTTTTATTTTTTTTGTGGAGAATATAAATTTTTGAAGGACCACTAGATACGAGAGGTTAAAAAAACTAACAAAGAAGAAATAAGGGGATACTTAAAAATCATGTGTGAGTGCTTTGTAAGTAATAAGTTTTAACGCGCCCTTGTAATCCGTGACATCCCCAACAACAAGATAATGCGCAATAATTTTGAAAAATTCTTTAAAACGGACGTTTTAAATTCTTTAAAGATTCCGTGGTACGTTTAACGAACGTACCAGTGACGGCGATTGATGCAGAAGTGGATCCCGTTTATCGTTTATCGCGCGCATTTCGGCGCTAAGTTCCAGTCCAAGTTTAACTGCTTGCTCGAGCACCAAGCTCGCGTGGAATATGGATTCGAGTCCTCGATCGTAAGCGAGCCTCAAACTTTAGGTGGTTAGATACCTACCCCTTTGAGGGATACTTACGCTGCAACTTCCCTCCGTCGTTCAAAGGACGTACACAAGGCTGCCGCGATTTCAAGTATTCATCGTGAGTTCACCGACCTTCGAAATATCTCGCGGCAGCGGGTAATCAGCTTCTTTTATTTAGACTGTTCTGTAATCCGCCTCTCTTCGCGCGCGCGCGCGCGCGTACCACAAAAAGACATTTCGGTCGTATTTTCTCCCAGGCTTCCGTTTTCATTCGTTTGTGCGCCGTCTATTCGCCCTCATTTTAGCTACGCTTATCCAACTAGAACTGGCGCCTTACAAAAATCGTTGAAGCGGAGAGCGTGAAATTTGAATATCCTCTAACGACGTCTCCCAGGAAAATGCGAAGATACTCCGAGATACAACTTTCCCTGGGTAATTTTTTTTTCTCGTTTTTAATTTACACGCGTTTTTATGGATTTCTCGTTTAAGTTGCGCGATTTATACGTGACTCTCGTCCTGATGCTCTAAATCTATCTCCTTCAATTATCTCGTAATTCTTTATTTGCCTCAATTAGCCTCGTGTACGAAGGAAATTGTGAGATACAACGTGTTACATACTATCTCGTAACAAATCTAATCTCACCGGGAGCGATAACATCAATAATTCTGTCTTTTCTCATAGCTATCATTTTTCATTCCTGATTCGCGTTTCTTTATTCCTTCTTTTCTCGCGCGAACAATAAAAATTACGCATCAACCACCTATCATGAGAGAAAAACGGCTTGGCTTAACGCCAGATGCATCTCCGTGATTCTGGGGCAAATCAAATATATTTTTCTTCCATTGCATTCTCCGTAGTTTTAAAATAATTCATCTAACACGAAAATGATATAATAATAAGTCGGAGATTGTATCACACTTTTATTAATGTAGAAAATTTTCTGACAAAAATAAGCCTTTTTTCTCTCTTGCACTCGCATGACTGTAAGATGAAGTATTTATTGAACTTTTGAAGCAAGGACCTCCGCATCTGCCTTTGATACGATTTTGATTTCCCGTTTATCTGTTTTGTGTGTACACGGTGTAAAATCAAATGTTGCTTTGCAAGTATAAATTTCAAACTACCAAGTTAAATTTTGCAAGGCGCTTTATCACCGGAGAAGTTGAAACTTAACAACTTTGCTCAACATGTTCTTCATGTTGATCCTCTAATAAGTTATTTAAACAATTGTTAAGATCATTACTGCATGTAATGATCTTACCTTTTTCCGTGCTATAAAAAAGATAAATCAAGGATGATGAATATTTCGTAAAAAAAAAATACGTACGTTGATTATATAATATATTAATGTAATCCAATAAATGCGATTGCCAGGCGCTAGAAGTCGTTGGCCAGGCTGCTGTTTGCGAATTGATGTTCTTTCCAAGGTTGGCGATCTCAGATAAATGTATAAATATTGATGCTCCGCAACCGGGCCGAAGTTGGACGAAAGTTTTATATACACACGCCAAAGAAGCGGACAGGGAAGGTACACGGTCCCGTCGCGGAAGAACTTTGGGTGAAATATCCTTCCATGCAAAGTGCAGAGACATAAATTGCATCGAGGCTCCTGCATTGCCGAAGATACGGCGAGCAAAGTCAGTTCCGACATTGGCGTACATGCAGTGCCATCAGACCGATTGCATTATGAGAAACTATTCCAAACACGGAATTTCTAAGGTACTTGTTAGATTAGTGCCAAGAAAAGGCACGATCGTTTCGCGGGACATTTCCAGATTAAATGTCAGGTAGGAAATCAATCGAACCGTTTATTTATCTTTACGTTGGATCGCTCTTTTACTGTTTACATAATTTAATATTCATAGCGGCGTTCTTTTCAAGATTGATTTATTGTACTGGAAAAATGTTATAATAAATACACGAAAAGTAATATTTTCGTCGGAATTATATTTGAAACAAAAATCAGCCGATAAAATAATTAATGTTAATTTGCACATTCTTTCCAAGATTAATTTATTGAGAAAAGTGTTATAATAAATGCATGAAAAGCTATATTTTCGTCAGAATTATATTTAAAATAAAAATCAGTATGCATAATAATTAATGTTTTAATTTGCAGATTCTTTACAAAATTGATTTACCGCGCTGAAAAAAATGTATTATGAATTCACGAAAAATTTATATTTTCGTCGTGATTATATTTAAAACAAAAATCAACCTGTAGAATAATCAATGTTAATTTGCATATTCGAAAAGAATTTAATTTAATAATTTGATTTTTTTTACAATAAACGATAATAATTTTTCTGGACCGCACTTTCTTACTGTCTGTGCGAAAAGAAAAATTGAATTGCACAGGTTCCAATAGTACAGTTCGCGAAAAATGACGAGTATCGTACGGACCGTACGGTCGGTATTTCTACGAAACAACCCCCTTGTGCAATATTACTAAAACAAACGCAACCTCACGGAAATTGTTTCCAAAAACGGTGCACAATGTATTTTGTATAATATCACTGTGCTTATTCTTACGCTTGCACTTCCGCAAAAATTGAAGTATTCCGTCTTCTCGTAACCGTTTTCATTATTTCCATGTGTAGTAGTTAGTTTACAATATTAAATAAATTTCGTATATCAATCACGTAACGAAATCATTTAATTTTAGAAAGTTATTAATATTTGATAATTAATGTAACACGCAAGATTTTTATACATCTCATATTTTTATTAACAAAATTAATAACTAACTTAAATCGCATTAAGGTGGATGGAGGGAAAGATTTGCGGATTGTGTACTCAATTGTACGTGCGATAGTAATCTAGAGTTAATTAATAAAATCTTTTCATCACGAGACTAAACTAACCATCTAATTAATTTATTTTTAATTAATGGCATTCTCCGTTATCCATTTGCGCATCCTGTATGTACGCCTCGATTACCTTCAGTTGGAGCGAAATATTCTCACTCTCGACTTATTTAATTCTCCATGACGTATACGAAAAACGAGATACAACGAACTTTTTGCACTGGCAATCTTGTTTTCAATTCAATTGGCGTTTTGTAAACACCGCATAAAAAAATTGCGCAAAATACCTTTGCTGGTTTGTCGCGCACTCGTGTCCAATGCCAAGCAAGCAGCATTTTTAATTCACGAGTTTAAGAGGTAACCACGTAGGCGATACGTAGCAGCTTCGTGTCTGCAGTCTCGTATACTCTAAAATAGAATCGTCGGCAAATCCGCTATTCGAGAAATTTCACGCTCGTTTCACACTCTTACACTTTTCACCGTACCGTAGTTCGGCATCATCAACTAGAGATGGTCGCGAATAGCTGGAGAAAATTACGTGCAGCCTTCTGCAAGCTCCTACATAGCGAAATACGGACTTAATCTTCTGTTTCTTGAGAGAAAAATATTAACACATGCACTGGTTTATATATAATTTTTCAATTTTCACGTTTTCACATTCCTCGTACCTGAATATTCACTGTCAGTTTAAACGGCAAATTGCTCTCGTTGGTAAAATTTAACTCTATATTAGGGCATCGTTAGAGTTTTGAATTTATAAAGCTCAAAAGCTTATGTTGGTAATTTGTGTATTCGAAGGCGTGACATTTGAATTTATCTCGCTACTCAAACAGTGAGTAAGGAAGAGATAGTGGAAGAGCGAAAGGGTGACAGAAGGGTGAGAGAGAGAGAGAGAGAGAGAGAGAGGGAGAGAGAGGGAGATTTGGGTGAGAACCTATGCATACAAGGCGGTCCGTGCAAAGGTCCAAACACGTACGTACTCTACAGGGTAAATGTTTAATACAAGCCTGCGGAGCAAGATGTAAAGTGGTACCTGGGGAATGCAACCTGGACTTTGGAAGAGAATCTAGTGCGTTTCGCACACGTGTAACCATCTCTCCATTATATATGTTTGATAGCTATACCTTTCCTTAGCAACGCAGTGATATCGCGGGAAATTTTGGAGGTCCTGCGCTAAGTGTGTAGCCACGGTAAAAAAAAAAACCGTAAAAAGTTAAAGTAGCAAAACAGATGAAATCGAAAGAGGTACGATCGTCTTCCTTTCTAAGGAAGTGATGAACTAGTTATCAGTCGATTTGCACGCTTGACGCGCATTAACCGTCAAGCGTAAGGCTAAAGTTGGGAGAGGTGTTAGAGCGCTTCTTTCGCTTGTGAAACTATTCACGTTTCTAACACTCGCTTTTACACGTCACGAACGCGTCTCGCAGCCGTAACTCTTCAAGCGCTCTCATCGGCAGAAACGACGAACTCGTGAAAGTCCTGCGACGTACCATTAATTGGCGTTCAACCATCGACGTAACATTCTCTTCGTAACGATCCCTCTTCTTCTGTCACAAAAGACTCACGCTCACCCTTAACGACGGAGCAAGTCCTGATCTCGTCACGCGAGATGTTCGCATCAAAGCATACAAAGTAGCGCGGCCCCGCATCATGCCCGTATTTATCTCGAAGGAGCCTCACTGGGTCGCGGTTTCGGTATTTTATTAAGAGATAGAAGCCTTTAAGTATCCTCCGGGTCGCATTAAAGGGACGCGCTAGTATTACGCAGAAGAACTGTGCACTTAGACACTTCAGACATACGTTCTGCATCAATTTTGTTCCTATTAATAGCAGCAACGGGCGCGCGTTACGCTTCATCATTCGCCAACTGCTGCCTTTGGTGATATTCACATTCTGTTTGCCTTCAAGTTCGGCCTCTGCTCTCCTTTGATTAAGTATTTCGGTACGGAGATAGCGGGAGTCAAGAATTGCCTGGCGCGGTGAATTCGGGCTCGGAAAGTAGGTGGAGTACCGTAGGAAACGAACCAAGTAATCGTGCGAGCTCGCCTTGCTCGTTTTAGTCAGCTTCTCGTGTTGCGCGGACGGTGAGGCGTATATACGGAAAGATTGGATATCTTGCCATTTTCTTGGACTCTCTCTGTCTGGGTCAACGTTTCGAATCGAAAAGATTCCCCCGGAGCTACTTGATTTCGCGTGGCTCCGGCGACACGCATTTGCTCTTTAAAATAGATATATATTCCCACCGTCTCACGCGGCATGTGTATCCATTGCGCGAGATAATGATAAATTGATAGTACGGACAGTACCGTGACATAAGAGTCCTTTCGCGAGGTAGCTTTTACCTTATCCTCGGAGAGAGCAAGAGATAAGTATCACTATAATATTACGTCGCACAATATTACATTTCTCTCATTTCTTTTTTGCCTCCACCTCTCCATTTCCGTTTAATTTGCTCTCGCCCGGCGAGAGGGGCGGAACTAACACAGGATGAAAAATCAACACACGGGGTAAAAATAAATCAAGTACGGAGCACATGTAAATTGTTCTGTCAATGGTGCGCGAGGATAAACGGTAAAACACTGCACTTTTATCCGTGAGCCTTTTCTTTTGAAGTTCGCGTCACAATCGCGATTCCCGTTATTCCCGATATTAATCCGAGCGAGATCCGAAATCAAATCATTTATACGCGCGTCGCAATGTATCAGCCCGCGTGATAACTCGATTTAAGTGACTTCCGTTATATCCGGATACCGATCTGGATTTCTCACCTCTTTGCGCGCGCGGCGCGCGCATTTGCGCTGGTTACAGCTCAATTATTTCACCGCAACCTCTGACTGTTCGAGCGTTAAACGAATTCACGCGTGCATACATACAGAGAGAGAGAGAGAGAGAGAGAGAGAGAGAGGGGGGCGTAATGGTGAAGTGGCGCTATGATCTCGAGAGTGTTATACGACTTTATGCGCTAATCATACTCGTAGCGCGATCGATTATCTAATACAGCTAAAGTTCTACCGACGTCCTTTGTGTAACGTTTCTGCGTTAGATCAGAACACGATGTACGTACAATCGTACGATAAATGAGCTTCGCCAAGCGTGATGAAGATGAGCCAAGAGCGAACGTCGTGGTGCGTAGCGATAAATCGATAATTTCAAGGCTTACCGTCACGGTGAAATTTTTAATGACATTAAAAGGCAGCTTTCTGCTTTGTGCTTGACAATAAAACCGAAGAAACCTCAACACAGCCCGTTATATTCGTAACATGTTCATGAAAATTCAATGGGCTGTAACAACGTGGGTGTACAGTAATAAAGCTGGGCCGTGTAACGACACTGCCATTAAATGGCATTGCGGTCGTGAATACTGTGCCACACGATGCGAGACTAGACTCTATTATTCGAGTTAAAAATTATTGCTACCGGGCTTTCTCCCGGGATGTAAGAAAACGTATGATTACCTCGCCATAATTACGTCATAAAAGATGACACCGCGCTGTGTCACGGTAGATTCATACATGATCGCGAAACCGTGGCAAGGTTTTGCAAGTTAATGACATTCCGTGTAATCGATTACTCAGCATATCGCGGGGCGTTTAATCAGGTGAGGTGACTCAACGATCCACGGTGAAAATTATTAATCTCTTTACGTGAGGGCTTTACTTGTCGCGGACTTCAGCTTTAAACATTGCCGATGTCGTTAAACTGATATCAACGCGTATAATAATTATTTAAATACATAAATTATTTAAATTACGTAAACCTCAAAGCAAACTGTAGGATAGGAAATTGATATTAACAAAGATTTCGCGAATTATTCTTGCATTCGAAAATAATCTCCTCCAAATAAATATTTATAATATTTAATTAACGATATTGAACAGTGAAATATCGTTGAGGTGTGGAGTATTAAAATCTGTCTGAGGCTAATATAATCATAATGTTTAAAACGTTGATTGAGAAGTAACGTTTTTCATTTCACACACGAGTTTCAAGACGGTCCCTGATTTTGTAACGGAAATTCGTCGACTTACTTCGTCTAATAGAGAGGGGCACGAGATTTTCGTGTAACCGTTAATTAAGATATCAATCTGCGCGCCGCGAAATATAGGCCGGCAATAGTAGGGCGTCCGACAGATACGATCTGGAAACTCGGCCACATCTTTTCAAAGACGTCGTGCTGCGGAGCAAAACGAAAGACATCGATTCGCCGTGGCGGTGCATACATGCACCACTGCAATTCCGGTAGAACGCCGAGGCAAGAAAGACAGACATAGAGGAAGAGAGAGGGGGAGAGAGATAGGGATAATAAATATCGCTTTGCAATCCGTAGTTTCGAGACTACATTGTACGGACTGCATTGTGCAAACTATTCGCGCAGGCGTGTCGGAGGTTGAGCGTCGGCGTGATCGACATTCCGAGCCCGAGACGAAATTGGGCCCCGCGGCCCGTGCCGTTAGGCAGGTAGGTAGACAGCTCCCGGGTATTTCTGCGAATGCGTCTGCGATTACTGCACCTCTCGTACTGCGAACCGCAGGGATTCCGCATCGCGACTCCTTATTACATTCGGCATTCTCGACGTTACGGCCAACGTTGTTGGTGCGGTCGTGCAAGCAAGTGAGTTTGCGCGCTTGCCGTGCAGAGGTGACCGCGAGACGACGAGCACTTTTCCCGAAATAGCATACTTCCGCCGGGGCGTCCGGGAGTCCGCACAGAAGAAGCTTATCGCGCCGGATAGAAGGTAGAAGTTACTTTTGCATATTCTTGCGCCGCCGCGACAAGAGAGAACTGTGGTAATGCACGGGAATAGAGAATGAGCATCGTAAATCTTACCTACCGAGTGACTTTTCGGGCTTTTATTTCTTAATCTGAAAAGAGAGAGAGAGAGAGAACCCGCATGTACCTGTCTCTTAAGTACATATCTCGTTGCATAATCTTCTATTGTTTGATTTTATGATTCTGGCCAAGTATCGATATCCGGTGTGTACTCCTTTTTTTAAGTACTTCTCTTAACTGCTCTCCGCTTCTCCAGCTCACTCCGATGTAATTTATCTTGCTGTGATTATATCTGGATCGCATCCCATTGTTGCCGGGATCTGGGCTACGTTGATTTATTCCGGACGACTCTGGCACACGATCAGTTATGTAACGTAAATTAGTTTAAATTGTATAGACGTCTATTGTCGATCTGATTTTACACGTCCCTTTATGACGTTCCTTCTTCGTCTCTGAAAAAAAAGCTCGTTTGTATGCCATAATTTTGCGTGAGGAAAATCGATCTTGTCTTTGAATATGCAAATACTCATCCTTGTCGTAGAGATAATTAACTATTCTACTTGCGACGTCGGAGTATTTCGATCCCTTCTTGGCTACAAACTTCATTCCTTGTGATATATATATATATATAATGACATTTGAGTTCTGAATATAATTACCTAACTTCCACCATCTACCTGTAAACCATCACGATTGACGATCAGCGTGCTTCCGCAAACTCAGTCTGATTACGTAGACAATAGTTATTCGGTCCTGTCCGAGACGTGCTTATCGAATCGCAACTTTTCTACACCTCCAAGTGTTATGTATGGCGCGACGCGCACCCTTACTGCGGTCAACGAAGGAAACGTACGTGACGGAATATGTGCCATGGGGCTTATGTTCTTCCTAGCTGGCGGAGACAGAGTGCCACACGCGAGAACACTAATCCTAAAATACACGTGTCACCGTTGTCTGTCATTTACGGAAAACGCACACGCAAGCGGACGGATTTGAAAATGCGAGAGAGGCACGCGATAGAGCACGTTTTCCGTATCGCGACGTTGGCCGCTCTAAGCAACATTTCTCTCCCTGAACTGCCTAGAATCTCCGCAAAATTCGCCAACGCGGTGGCGAACTTCTGCTATAATGGATGGCGTCGCAATTTCTCACGACTATTGCCACGAAGGCGGATTAATTTACGTTTCTCGCGCCCATTCGTTCCATTTGCGCGAATTATCAAGCGGAGGTACGAAAATTCCCATTACAAGCAATTATCCCCTTTTGTCTACTTTTTTTTTTGCTCTCTCTTTCTCTCTTCGTTCTCGTCCCCCTTCCTCTCTCCTCGTCATTTTTTTTTTTTTTTTTTTTTTTTTTACGAAGTTCGTAAAACTAGTGCGTGCTGTACTCGGTCACTTGTTCATCGAATTAACGCTCCATTATGTAAAGCGACGAATTTCCACGCTGCTGTTACACGGCTTTCGCAATTACGCAAAGTACACCGCGTATCAACTGGATATTCCTCGCTGTTATAAAACGCCATTTCGGGTGTTGGCACGTTCATTCTGAAATACAGATTTTAAAATTTGCATGGTCGTACACGCAAAGCTACCAGAGCTACGAAGCGAGGAACTCGCTATTTAAGTCCAGCCTATTTTTCCTCACGCATATACGATGAACGAAAAATGTACGAACTGCTAGCAGGTTCTCGTAGAACTCGATTACAAAGCGAAGAACTCTGCTTTTCTCACTTGCAATAGTACATCACGCGCAGATGTTGAAACGATGAAAACACGTGGGCTGAAAAAAAAGTGCACTTAAAAATTTATTTGTGAGATACAATGTTTATTTTACTAAAATAAATCATTTTTTGAATACAGTGAAATAAATAAGAAAAAAATTAATAAGAAAAATATATTTTTCAAAAATATTCCGTCATTTTAATCAAAATTTTTTTTTAAACAAAAATGTAAGAAGAAAAATATAAGAAGAAAGTCACAGGTATATTTCTGAATATTTCGATTTTTTTTCCTCAGTGTACATGAAAGAAAATGAAGTTCTAATTAAAAAAATACATAATTACGCGAGTACATATTTTGAATTAATTACGCAGAATATCTGCGGAATAAAAACTTCTTGAATTAAGAGATTTTCAGAGTGTTTACTATTGAGAAAAACCAGAAAGACCTGCTAGTTTCACGGAATTTCTTTTTTATCTTTACAAATCATGGACTTTCATTGGGTTTTATTAATACGGAGATATTTTTGGAATTTTATTTTTAAATTTAAGTTACATTTTTTTTAGTATTTTTTCTTATTAATGCAAAATATCGACAACCTACGTTAGTAATAAATATGACATACAGACATCTACATTTACGTACATTCTCGTGTAACTCGTGAGTTTTTATAAAAATAAGTCAGACGATAATGCATCGTTTCAAATTGACGTTTTGTTTATTCAAATTTGAAATTGATACTTCCGATGAGTTAAATCCGTGTATTAAATCCAGACAGATCGTTATTACTATTTAGTTCATATTGTTTTTTTTTAGTACTTTTTAAATTTAAGACTCAAATGGCTTATTTTCTTTGTATATAATATAATTAAGGAACATTAAAAGATGTAACAATAAATTGATTTCGAAGCTACATAAAAAATTTTTTTCTAATCTTATCTGGAGTTTTGAATAAAAGTCCTAAAAAATTCGAAAATTCTTTCTCTCTCTCTCTCTCTCTCTCACACACACACACACATAGGGAAATCTTTTGCGAACTTTGAATGAACACTTGGAGGTATCTGTTTTGTTCGTAATTATTCGAGTAAAGTAAGAGTAGCGCAAATTTCGACAGTTATTAATGCTTCATTAATACAGATTGGATGTATTTCGTGTCACGAGTAAGAAACTCCGAGGCTCTTTATTACGGGAAACGTTAGACCACTGAGGCGACGGATGAGGTAATTAAGGAAACCGTTAACTGCAAAATCCGATTTATCTGCGACGATTGGCTTCGAAGTTCGGCAACGAGGCAAATGTTCCCGGAGTTTCAATCAGCTCTTCTTAGAATAGGTATTTTGCAGCCCTAAGACGTTCAGAATGCGATTATAATAAATTCTTGACTGAAAGTCGCCAAAGTACCCAAATCCTCTTTTCGCGATAATAGTCGAAAGAAAGTGGGGAGAAGGGGAAAAAATAGTTTTTTTTGCACTGTACACTATAGATTACTATGTCACGGTAGCTTGCATTTCAGAGGCATTGAAATTGCGATTTGCATGTAAAACGAAATGCGTTTTTTTCTCATATTTACGAGGGGATGGTACTTCAATATTCTTTGCTGAAATATCGGATATTCCGCTAATATTCATCTTTTTTTATCCGACGATTATGAAAGCTTTACACGTAAGCTTAATGAGAGCGAATCGACAAAGGTGTTATAATTAGAGTGCTTCGTATTTGTAAATGCGAAAAGATGTAATGCAAAATGCAAAGCTGTTGTACCACTTCATAATTATAATACATTAAAAAAAATTTTTTTTTTGTATATATAATTTTGTTTTACTCTCTAACGTTACTTTTCTTCTGAATTGCAGGTGATTGTCTGAGCCATGTTCGAACGGACCTACGAACAGGTACGTTAAAGTTCCATTCAAACTTATTAGAACGTTTCGAAACGTACGTCCGTCGTATGAAATCTATGACGATAAATGTAAAGCATTGGTTATGCACCACTGTGTATTACTATATAATATTGGAAGGATTGCCGACAATATGCCGCAATATGCACACGTCGCTTACTTTTCGATTTCCGTTTAAAAAAAAAATTGAAATGCAATTCTCCTTTATGACGTTATATGCTCGTATTGTCGTCAATGTAAACCGCTCAACGTGACGGGCCCTATTTGTCCCGGGAATATTTTCGTTGTTTGGCAAAATGTAATTTCCTTGCGGCAAGGGCCACGGAGCGGCGCTTTGGAAAAGAAACAAAACGAAAAAAAAAAAAACAAAATATCGAATGCGAATAATTCAAATGTCATTTCTCAGTCGGATTTGTCGGTTCGGTGCCCGCATGCTGCCAGACAATATATCCGATAAAGTGCCGAAAGCAATCGCCGTCACCCACTCGGCGTAAAAAAAAGCTTATTTATGGAGCACTCGTCGATATCCGGCCTAACGTTGATTGTCACCCCAGCACCCTTATACCGTCACAGTTTCCTATTGTGATGGACGTAAACGATGATCCATACCGTACGGATTGTTAACTACGGATCGTTCCTTCTCCCGAATTTGGGGCGCGCTCGCTTTCGTGAAAATATTTCCGTTGCGTGCAGAAGAATGCATCTGTCCATCCCGCAAAATTATACCTTGCGATACATAGCGAATGGTATCGCGCATCAGCAAAACAACCGCTAGTGGTGCTGGTGATTTAATTAAATTGTCTGTTTTCCGGCAACATGTAATTGAAATGCAACTTTTAGAACGTCAATATACAACAAATGTACATGCACATTTGTGCGCACGTAGAAATATGTTCTCCACAGCCGCGAGAGAGAAAATATCGTTGAAACGTGCGGCTTCGTTTGAACAGAATAACTATTAGCTCCCGTTTCGGCTTTCCGCGTTTTATTTTATGATTTTGTTTGTATTTAAAATTTGCAATTCCGAAACTTGTGCACATATCTGCGCGGTTTAACGTTAAATAATAAACACGGCTTGCCGCGCGATACGCGTTATTCGAATTTCTTACCCCGCGATTACGCAAGGATATCAATTCATATCCTTACATAATTCTTATCCACGAGGACAAGAATAAAGTTGAGCTCTCTGCGTTATATATTTCGCATTGTGAAATTTTTCTGCCCATTCGCCATCAAGCGGGCTTGTAAATTGAGCCGAAAATTCCGCTTTGGATTCGTTAATCAATAAATGGTCAGATATCTCGTTATTGCCGCGAATAGGGAATTAAATTACCTATATGATCATTTATTGATTAACGAATCGAAAGCCGGTTACAAGCCCGCATTTACGTACGAGTGCTCTTAATCTAGAAAAGTTCATTTGTTTCATCGGCATCGTAATTGCAATACACTTGCGATAATTATTCGAAGAAATCTTAATTCCTTCGCTGATAATATCTCTTGAAAAAAAAAAATACAAATAATTTTTTACCTGCATTACTTTCTGAAACGTAGTAGCCACGAAAAAATATCATTTGCAGTTAAACATTTTATTTTACGTGTATTTCGCACGGCAACATAAAATTATATCGCATTCTCGAAAGTTATCGTTACTGTTAACGCATTTTTTATCGAGACCCGTTGTTTCGTGTGTTTTCCTTATCTCTTCCGCAGGTGCATGCAAGCATGACGCTTCGACACAAGCTGCGAAAGTCGTTTATGCGGAAATATTTTTGATTATTTTCTAAACACGAAAAACCGCAGTTTCCCCGCTGGTAATCCCGCGCTAGTCCACACGCTAATGGCGGCGATTATCGTGAAAGCGATGGCCTGGCTGTTGTTTCTTGCTCGAAAGAGTTGTTAATACTTGGCCCGATCCCGCGGTGATAACCCAATTTACCGTACGCGACAGGTCGGCCTCGTTGCACGGTAAACAATGCCGAAAGCTGTTTTCGCGGGTCAAGAAGGCGCGAGTCAGCTCGCCAGGCACGCGCTCGAGAAAGTCACGTTTTTACACACAAGAGAAACGACTGACACATACACACGCACAGCCGCTGTAAAAAGCTCGTTACGACGCCACTTGTTGTCACAACCCCTTTTCCTCCACCCCCCCTCGTCCCTCCGAATCCTTTTGACGACTCTATTATAACGAGAAGTTCATCTTATGGGCACTTCTTTTCGCTCGTGAGGCTGGGAAGAATATCATCGAGGGGGTCGATGGTGGCTTTTGTCCTCGGCGAGAACGTAAAATTGCATCCTTCCAATATACATTCGCCGAGATAGAGTCGACTAAACCAGTTCTCTTACGTATTGAACAACAAAGATAAGCTCGGAAACACAGCAAACGCCAATAAGTCAATAGGACATAAAATGCGTTTCCTTCTTTTATATTTGATTTCCTCTTTTGATTATATATATATAAGTTTTCTTTTCGAAAATACGCGATTTATACGTTTGTTACGTCATTTGTTGGAAACAATGGCTATTTTGAGGTTCACAATTTGGCAAACGTAATGTAATGTTAATAATTAAAATTCATAAATTATCATGCATTATTACCATATGAAATTGGAGAGGAGGCATGTTTCGCGCTTTATACCCTTTCATAGATATGAATTCGTTAATGATCCGAAAACAGAATTACAATACGCTTATCTATTTATTTCTATTGTGTAATAGAAATAGGTTGAGACAATGATATGCTAGATAAATTATTCTAAATTCGAAATAATACGATCGAAATCATTTTCACTGTCGGATTAATAATTTCAGTATTTGTTTAATGATCTTTTGAAAGGCGACCTGTTAAGCTGAAAAGTTATTATTTTACATTTAAAAGTGCATACTTTATTATTAAGTGAAATATTAATGGATGTGTCCTTCTAGAGACAAAATATATCATAGCGATAAAATAAGCACATATCCAATCTTGGGCTTCAAATACTGTTAATATTTGTGCACCTTTATAAGATGAAATCGTCAATTATACGAGCGAAATTTCTCGTATAAACTATTCTTATATTTACTTAGTAATGTAATCAGAATCTATATATTTTGTTTAATGTACATTTTGTAAATGAAAGATAGAAATTATTAATTCAAAAAAGTAGGGGAGGGGAAGAGAGAGAGAAATAATAATCATCTTATTTATTTCAAATCAAATTAAAAACTCTGATCAATCTACACTCGTAAGCTAATGTATTGTACATCGATATTTATCGCATTGTTATTCACCGTTTCTATACATATTTGTTCATAAAATACAGCCTGTAACAAGTGATATTGTGATAAAATTTTGCAACGCAAATCTATAACATCGATATTGGTCGAGAATATCCCAAGTATGATATTCCATATTTTCTCTCATTTGTAGCGCGTTTCAGTACGTGCAAATATTAAATGTTTGTCACCGTTTCTATAGTATTCTCATGAACACTTACGTAATTTTTATTATGCGAATAATAGAAATAATTGATTAATACGAAACGACAAAGAATAGTAGACCCAAAATTATTAACCGGAGTCGAACAGCCAGAAATAATCGGCAAATTTTGAGATGTGCATTATCTCGACAAGATGATAGCCTACTCAAATTACTGATATCTGCATTTTGCGTGACCACCAGTTTCCCCGCAAAGCGTTTAAGATTAGCCCTTACGATCAATCCCTAATGTGTAGGGATCGGTGATATTATTAACAGATGAAAGCAACCGCGAGACAACTACCCCAAAAAAAAGAAAAAAAAAGAATGTCCCTTCAGGATAGCACAAAGCGCTGTATGACGTTGGTCCAATTATGGCCAGATTGCTATCACGTTTTTGAAATCGACACTTTGCGCAACGCCCCATAGCGATGGAATCTCGAACGTCCCCATGCTCACGCGTTTTTTTTTTTTTTTTTTGCCATCCACTTTGTCGGCCCGCCGGCGTAGATAGTCAACCCCCGATATTGAATTCTGGAGATGCGAAATGCCGTTGAAACGATTGCACCCGCCGCGGTGCGTTCTATTTCGCGTGAATATCGAGTAGCAGCCGGCGCGACGAGAGCAGTCGACTTCCCGATCGCGAATTATTGTCTACCGACGCCTTCGAGTCTCATCGAAATTTCTTGGTGGTCCTTTATCTGCGCTCACGTACTATGAGCCGCTCGGTCGAGACTATACGTTGTTCCATCCGCGCGCGCATGTCATTCGAGATGTCGGAAGGAAAAGGAACAAGTGCACTTCTTCGCGACACCCTATTATCTCTTGTATAAATATTATTTAGTTTGCGCAGATGAATCTAGTAGTTCCCGCAGCTAAATCACAGAAGATATAAACGGACACGATGAACGAAGTTTGCTAACGATTAACGATATTAATGAGTATTTCATTAAAATAAACGTTTAAACAAAGATTTTCGGATTTCGAACTTTACAACTTTGTTGAGCAACGTATGTTTATATAAAATCCGATACAAATCGCGTGCATTTAAATTCATTTGTTAACGATGGTTTTAGCCACGTTTTGTCAAAGTGGCAATAAGAAGAGTTAAGGATGTATGGATCATATCTCAAAACAAAAAAATATAAAAATTTTATATAATATTCTAGTATTACATTTGATTATCTGTGTAAAATTTGAGTATAGTTCACTTACTGATTTAAAAATTGTTCAATTTCTTGTTTACTCTTGATTCTTACGTAAAATCGCATTTTGTAGCATTTATTTGCAAATTTTTATGGAGAAGTAGCATTATCAATTAAATCAAAATTTTTATCTGTACTAATAAAATTCCAATAAATATTCGTGCTAAAATTTATTTAGATCTACTTACTCGTTTAAAAGTTAATTATTAAAAACTGCAAAATATAGCAATATTCGTTGCAAATACCATTATAAATCAAATTTTTCATTGTTTTCTTATTTGCAGCTAGTTTCAGGGTTAAAATTCGTAAATTTGCGACCAAAATGTTTCGTTATCGATTAAAAAAACAAAGAATAACCTTAGAGAAGCCCTCAGTTTTAAAATTTCGATAATTTATAGCTCGCATTGTATAGCTAAAACATTCTTAGTGTGCTTTTTACTTATCTACGCATACAATTTTTCAATGAAGTTCTCGTCACGTTCTTCTATAATCATATTTGAAAAAAAAATGAATTAAATATTACGGCATTAGAACATTGACATTTTAGTGTTTCACTTGTTTCGATATTTCACTCATGGACAAATTTTATTGTTGTCAATTCTGCGACACGCTCGTACGTATGCGGCGGCATGCAAAACAACATTTCGCGTTCCGCGTGTAATAATTCTCTCATAAAAAGCGATTTCGGTGTCGTAGGCGTATAAACTTGGCTCGCGTGCCCTGCATTATTAATACGCTGGATGTAACATCAACTGACAAAATCACGCGCAAAATGCAAAGTAGATATTACTCATTCCTGCGTGGCATGTAAATCCGTAAGCAGTGCTACGGGATGGCGTGCCACGGAATCGGGGCGAACGAGGAGCGACAAAACGGGAGGAGAGAAAGAGAGACAGAGAGAGAGAGAGAGACGGATGGCGGATGCGAGCCGCAAAAAAATGCATGAAATTCATTAACATTCACCCTAATAGATACTCACGTGTTATTGAATATATCATAAATGTTTTTTGTGAGCTCGTAAACCTCGTTAAGAACGCACAGAGAAGGAACGAGACGACAGAGAGAAAGAGCGAGAGAGGGAGAAAGAGATTAAATGTTCAGATTGGATTATTCATTTCCTTTTCGTTGCGCAAACGCGATGGAATATATTCTCGGCGTATAATATCTTTTGACCAGAGATTATGTAACTATGATCGATCGACTGCGTCTTTACCGCTTTGCGCAAAGTGGAAAAGAAGCATCGCGTGCCTTTACGAGCCGATATTTCAAGAACAGTCTGTAATTCAGAGGCTGGTAACGGCAATGCACGTTAAACAGTATTTAAGAGTCGCCGGATATTTCTCAATCTATTCGCGTGACTTTTTTTTTCCATAGCTCACCTTCAATTCAACATCGAAGAAGAATCTATTCTACGTCTCGTAATACCGTGAAAAAATATTCCAGAGAGAGAGAGAGAAAAAGAAAGGAGAAGAGAACGGGAATATCGCGTACTTTCCGTCAAAGTGGAAGTACTCTCCAACCATGAAACGTTAACGAATCCTCCAACATTCGAGTTACACCTTGGCCCTTTTTATATTTCGCGTTCATGCTGCGTGTCTACATTTCGTTTCTTTCTTTTTTTTTTCATAGCGTCGTACCTACCTATTTCGAGACGTGGCGGACACGCATCGTTAAATCTTTCTGGTTTACTGCGACATACGAGATAGTCCGCGCGCTGGCGATAAACAAAAATTGTACCACCTTGGAGAGAGAGAGAGAAAGAGAGAGAGAGAGAGAGAGAGAGGAGAGGTTTGAGATACGGAGAGTACTTGCACGCCGCGGGAACCGCCGAGATGAGACGCCGGTTACGTCCATAAGAATTGTGGTGTTCCACTCCAACAGACTCCGGCCGCGGAAGATATTGCGGCATCTCTCCCGCGCTGCAGGGGTTGCTCTCGTAGAAACGTACGCGAGCGAGGTGAGCGCGAAAATACGCCGTGCGTAAAGACAGAAATTTATATCCGCTCACGTTTTACACAATGCGCCAGCGATAAAGCACAGCGTTAGTCGTCGACCGAATAACCGGTAAGGTAATCTGCCGACAATAAGCTATGCTAACAACAGCTTAAAGCATTCGCGTCTTAGACGCGCGCGCGCGCGCGCGAGCCCCTCGTAGAGAAGACGGTAGTCTCGTAAAGCCACGATGTTTCGTCAGGATAGCATCTGTATTTGAGCGCGGGCGCGCGTAACGGATATCCCACTGAAACCAGCACGTGCACGAAATGCAACACTTTTGATCTAGCCGTCGGCGTATGAACGGCAATAATCGTATCCAGAGTTACGATAAGAGCGCGCATTCGTATCCGCCGCGCCGTGGCCCTTCCCGCTTTTTGCTACCCTATATTCGTTTCACATTTTCGTCGATATTTGTGGGCGCTCGGTTTTTTTTCCCCGCGAATATCGCATTCGTCAAAGGAGCGGTTCGCGGATTTCACATATGGATATGTGTAACATCCCGCGCATGTAACGGTGCGGTACAACCGAATATTGTTGGGATCGCGAAAATGGCTTTAGTCATTTTTTGTTATTAATCTACAATGCAACGTAATGTTTTTTGCATATTGAATTTTGCGATTTGGCTTGGTGAGATCTAGCGCGCGCGCGCGCGCACGGCAGATTTTTGAAAATATTTTTAAAACTCGTGCACCCTTTCCACGTGCGATTTCGATGCGAAATTTTTTTTCTTTCTGGGGAAGGGGAGAAAGACATCTCGCAAATATTCAAATATTCTTCGGGATAGCGATGCAGACGCGAAACACTCTTTTATGATATATTACATACGTTCAAGTTCGACGTATCTCAACTTTCATCTTATACCGGCCATACCTATCTCCCTCGCAATGCGTTTTCGATCTTTGATCGCGCCAACCAACAAAATATATTCGTTGGTTGGCCAAACACCTTTCGTCCATCCGCGATCGAAAGCTGTAAAAGAATATTGCTAGGGCTCGCGCGCTCGTTCGGCAAATCCCGTTTCCAAGCAGTGCGCGCGGGCAAAAGGATATTTACAATCACGGTAGTTCCCTCCGCGGACGTATGTAACACACGTCGCGATTGATTCCACACTAAATGCCGACGCGGTTGAAGACTTTTCGCTCACGTCCATCTCCTTTCGTTATCCGGCTGCCGGAACGCTCGCCGTAAGACCAACGCAATGCCGACATTAATCCACGTCTGACCTATCGGGAATGCGAAATCCAACAAGGATACAGCATCCGAGGGTCTTACCGGGTCTTCACCGTGCAAACATCGGTATATCATACCTGGCAGCTCACTACGTCATGCAGAACTGAGATGTCTCGCACCGAAAACTTGAGAGATCCTAAGCCCTACGCGTCGTATTAGCCGATACCGCAGCCGTCACTTTTATGGCCGGTTATTCGAGCATTCGTAAAATTTATGCGACATATTTCTACACATATATATTAGCGTGTTTGTGTTTTATATATATGTATAAACATATTAACAGACAACTTTGATAAACTGCAGGGCAGCAATGATTAAATATATTCGGCGAATTCGTGCATGGGATTTTATCGCGCGAAATAACTTTATGTATGTACATTGATCGTTTATGTTATGCAAGAATAATATTGCAGCTGTTATACCGCGTTCGTTATGTTAATCCTAAATGTTGACGTTGCTATCGAGTAATATACGAAGATCGACTAATTACACGAAAACATCGGGCGCATATTGAATACTTCATAACAATTGTGTTATCGAAAGGCTACCGATATTGGTTTCTATGGCTCTCCGTGATATATAAATGAACAGTCTCACTGCATACTTATAAATGCATAAATTAATTAAAAATTTTAACATCGTATTCATAGCCGAAAAACGTAATTACGATATATTATATGTACGACGATCTTTTAAGTAATTATAGATTTATTTACTAAAATATTTATTATTCTAGGCAGGAAAAGGTTGTCAATATCGACATGTCACTTCGTTTTTTATTGTTTTATTTTTAGTACTTCTTAAACAACAATTGAAAGGAAAACGTTAGAAACTAGAAAGTGTCTTCATCAAATGATAGCAATTTTTATACTATTGTTTCAAATTTTACAATAATTAAGTTTTTTTGTAAGGGTAGCAAAAATAAGTACCTGACAAAATGAGTACCTCAAAATCGACATAGTAGACATAATGCTACATTTTCCTTTTTGTTTCATTTTACATGAGTCGTCTCTTTGAAATACTTACAAGTTAATGCATATGAGGATTCCCAGAAATGTTTCACTTTGATGTAAAGCGTTTTTGTTGCTTTACACAAATGCCTTGTGCTGTTTCGTAAAATATAACATACAACGCAGCAATATATATAGATTAGATTAAGTTACTAACTTAATAGATGGTTCTCCTAACACTGTCTTTTATTTTATCCCATGTGATTTTTACGATCTTATAAGTCTGTCTTATCTGCCAGTTTACGCTGCATCTCAATTTTATGTTTAAAAGAAAACGCTTTAAAACAAAGATATGTATAAAACAGTTGTAGAACACTACGAGCGTTAAAAATGAAAAGATATATAGGCACACACGCACACACATACACACACGCGCACACATACACACACGCGCACACACACACACACACGCACGCACAAAGATTTAATTATGATCGATTAGTAGGCATTTTAATTGTCTATATTATGTTTTTGCATATCGGTCAAAGTTCTCTATTTAATATGATTTATAAACTCGCTATTGTTTAGTAAATTGTAAAAAAAATCGCAAGAATATTATTTACATATTTTTATGTATTTGAAAAAATTGTTTTCAAAAGTGATTTTGAATATATGAATTATAGGATTTTATTTCTTTAATATGCAAACAGCTCATGTTTTTATCAATAATGTTTGTATAAAGTGCAATGTTTAATTTCCGAGAAATAAAAGGTTGTCCTATTGGAAGACCTATGTTGGTATTGGCGACTTTCCTCTCGTATTGCGAATATATTGCATTTATCGGACAAGTATCAGACGGATGAAAGAAGTAACGACAGGCATAAGGATCGCTAACGCATTCAAGCGATTTACGATGAGCTCTAAAGGGGATTAAAAAGGATTAAATGAGACGGTTAGATCCCAGCAAAATCGCCTTAAAACTCGCAAGTGACAGCTGTAATACTTAACGGTGTAAAGGGGTAATGCACGAGAGTAGCCGGAACGGTAATCAATAGATTCCAGATCACGAGACGGACCGTTCTAGGATATATATATATATATATATATATATATATATATATATAAATAAAAAGTGGGAACATCTGCCGCGGGCATTACAGCAACGAGCTGGACTCGTCAACGCGATTCTCGTCGTCGTTTTGTCGCGTGCACCGGAGAATAATCGGGTTCGGTACCGCGCGTGCGAAATGTCCTCTCCATTGGGTATATTTTATTTTTATTCAACGAATATATATATGTGTGTGTGTTTCTGTGTGTGTGTGTTTGTGTGTATAGAATTGTCAGACTCCTCGCGTCGTCGCACTACCAAACGAGAGTCGAATATTTATTTTTATAATGTAATAAAAGAGCGTGCTCAGAGTTATACACCGAACTGCCTCGTAAATCGATGATCGTGGTATGAACGAGGAGGGAAGATCGGGGGAAGAGAAAAGAGGCGGAATATTCTAGGGCAAAGAGGGAACGTCGTATTTGGCGAATTCCCCGTGTCACGGTGTATTATGCAGGCGTCGTAAAAATACTATGTCGGCGAAATAAGCGCGACTAGGAGGAGGCGCGCACACACATCCTTAAAAGTCAAGACGCGCGGACTAACGTAAATCGCGAGCGCGCGTGCAAAGGGCAGAGAAGAAGTAGAAGGCCCTCCTTCCGCGATCGGAAGTGCAATGCCTTTAAGGCTGGACGAGGGGCCGACCGGATTATCGATTAAACGACAGGATGTCGTTCCCGTATGTACACTTCGTGTGTATGTGTGTATGTGTGTGTGTACGACGACGCGACATACCCAATGGCGTTCAGCTGGAGAATAAATATTGAGCAACCACATCGAGAGCCGTAGAGCGCGATTCGCCTTTCGTCTCCACGTCTCCACCACCGTCAGCTTTCGTTCGACTTGTTTCTTTTTAGTGCGTTAACCCTTCCGTATCATCGCGATGCGCGCGGCTCCTCTTCGCTTACGATACGGAACGTACCGAACAAACATTTTCAAGTCACTCAAGTACGATGACATAAATTATTTAGCGTGATCCGCGGAGTGAAGATACAGAGGAAATAAACGAATTGCTCGTAGTCGCGATGTGGAATTTCAATTTATGGAAATTTCAGATTCTCTCTCGCTTGTAAGATAGGAAAAGTCGGGCATCGCCCGCGCCGTGTCAAATTGCAGGAGATACGACCCGAGAACCGTAAAATCAAATTTCGTGCACCGGAAGTAGATTTCACGCGATCGCCGACAATTTAATTATATTTTCGTTAATATCGTTATCGGGGGGAGGGAAGAAAGGTGAAAGGCGCAAGTGTACTTGCGTACTGCGCCACGAGACAATAGATTTCCTTTCCATTTCTTTCGATAGTTTCGTTTGCTGCATCGCGAGCTATTGCGAGACTTTATGTCACGTCTTTGTTGTACGCTCGTACGATGCATCTTCCTCAATAGGAAAAAAAGTGGTCGTTATTGAAGAAAGCGCAGTACGCCTGATTCATTGACCTCAGGATCTTCAAGAGGGAAGTAAGTAGAAGAACATTTACCGCGGTTCTCAACCATGGATCCTCTTCCGTTTCCTAACCCCCTGTATTATCTTAGCCATAAGTGGGTTGGATCTCGAGAAACGGATTTTTAATCTTACTTTGCCGTTTTTTGTACACCGTAAATTTTCACATTCCCAATATTCGAGTTATTTGCGTTGTGAATGCTTTTAAGAAAATTACAATTCATTTGTGTAGGGGGCGTTTGTGTAACTGTTTTTACACCTTTGCCAGTCGCTTATCTGTCATAAAAATATTATCCCGCACTCGGGGTGAAGCTCGTATTTTACACAATCGTTTGATTTTACCGTTTATTATTGCTGCAACGTTTAAATATTATTATAAATTCCATTACACCAGCGTTATATAGAAGCTGAATTTCATCGAATACCTTTTTTTATTATTTTTTTTTTTTAATAAAACATTCGCGATGAATTCCCCTGCGCTAAAAAACAGAGCGTTCGACAAATTAAAAAGAAAAAAAAAAAACAGGAAAAACTACGATTAACCGTTTCTGACGACAATTACACGTCTGACCCCTGAAAAACTTACAAAAGCGAAAGATGCATTAGCTCCCTTACTTTGCTCCTCTTTACGGCGTTAATCCTGACTTTTCCAATTATACGTGACGCATTGTCCTCTCGATGGTATGACTCAAGCCGCGGTGAGAACCTGGGCAAACGGAGAAGATAAACGACTCGATGTACCATAAAAGAATCGACAGCGGCGCGGTCGATGCCGAAAGCCCGAGAGAGAATCGTAAGAGGGAATGGGTAAAGAAGTAGAAAGGAAGAAAAGTGAGAGAGAGAGAGAGGAGAGAGAGAGAAGGCGATTCCGAGTCGTGCATCGTGAGATGCATCGAAGCGCATCCGGAGTCGATACTTACTCGCATCGATTTCGCGCGAGCTTATCTCGTCGATAACGGAATCCAAATCTACCACCGGACTTTCCGTACTTGTTCGTACGGCACGCGAACGGAGATAGAAAAAAAAAAGGGAAAGAAACACAGCCGTGACCCAGTGCGCCATATGTGCGCGCAGTTGGTGAAATGTTTCGCCGTTCCACGGAAATCGGGAGATTGAGCGACAGGCGGATCCTACGTCATTGACGAGTGACACTGGTTTTGATCGATCACTATGCCGTCCAATCGACGCAACAAGCAATTAATAATTCATCGCTTTTCCTACAGATACGGATATCGCTCGTTGCCCTGTCCAACGTTCTTTGACAGAGTTACCGCCATTGCGCAGCTAAATGCATCACATTTTGATCATTTGAGCGTGTAAATTTATTTTTTTATTTTTTTTCAACGCATTACGCTGATGTCAATAGCACTGCCGAGTTTTTTATTATAGTTCTAAACGAGTACTTTTATCTAAGCGATACAGTGTACAAGGAAATTAACCCTTTGAAGCACGGTGTGACATGTATGTCACCTTTTAAAATTAAAAATAAAATATTTCTTTTACTCTGACTTCTTTGAAGCTTTATAATTAATAATATTTTGAATCGCTAAATTTATATCCGAAGTCAAGATTTTGAAATTCTCACTGACTTAATTATAAAAGTTCGGATAAATTTACATTTTGCGTTATACGTACTTTAGTAAAAAATTTGACATATATTTTATATGATATATTGAAACTTGATGCCGTTTAGGGTCATTGATTTTGAATTCGAGGTTAAAATACGAGGTGACGGAAGATATAAAAGGTCACACCAAACTTGACACTTGAGATTTTTTTGGATCATTGACTTGAGATAAAGTAAAAATACATAAATTGAAGTAGTAGGCTGGCTTTTATAAAAACTGTACTCGAGAGTTTTTTTGCATCGTTAACTTCGAATCTAAAATTATCAAATTCAAAGTCATGCATTTAAAATAGCAATTCCAAATGTTCTGAAATTCATGAAAATAAAATTGATGGCTGATCATTAATTTTAAACCTAATTAAAAAATTACAAAATTTTAAATTTTCGTGAAAATTATTTGAGATAATTTCAAGAATCTTTATTTATGTAACATTAATACATATTTTGGATTTGTTATATTGAATTGTTTATATTGTTTTTAATTTTTCAATTTTTACTTTAAAGTTTAAATTTGTCTGTCAGCAATCTTGAAAGTCCCTGAGTATCCAATTTTAAGTAACTGGATTTATTTTTACATTTTCAGTAGGGCATAAAGATCCGACATTTTAAATTTAAAACATTTTCATAATCTGACTTTACATTTTTAATTAACTGTGAAAACCTTTGCATCAAATTTTAAGAAATTTGTATGCATATAAGAAAAAGGGTTTGCAAACTAGATATTTGCATTTTCTTTTTATTTACGAACAAATTAAAAGATTGTAAGAAAATTATCTATTCCGTCATTATAAGAAATGTGTCAATTATACGAATGATAATTTTACTTTCTATTACGATTTTAAAAATACCGAGCGCTTGACTTTTTGCTAATTAAATTTATTACGAAATGATTTTTGAACAAGTATATCTAGAATAAAATTTTCGAGAAAGTTTAGCGCAACAATTTAATATCGCAATAATAGCGAAATAGATGTGATTTGGACGGGGCGGAAATGGTTGCGGGGCATGTAGGATGATTTTATTTGAGAGTCTCTGATCCGTATAAAAGAGCTCGACTCTTCTGGCCGGGCACTGACCTGCATAGACGGGACGTGGTCCAGGCTTCTTATCAATTGTGTCATTATAAAGTTAACGATCTTGCTCGTAACAACGGTCGATCCGTTTTGAGAGACTCTATAATCTTACAGGGTCTTTGTCCGAGCGTACTCGGTTGTGACGTTCGATTTCCCGAGGGCCGGAAGTCACTATTGCCATTCAAAGACCTTCCTTCCCGGGTGCGGTGCTCCAAGGTGTAATCAATTTTAAATCGTCCGTAATCAGTGGCGCCCTTCACGAAGTTAAAGTTTGCCTCTACTCGCAAGGCGGTCCGAGTTTCTCGTAGCCGAGATTCGAGCCGTTCGCGACTTTTCAAATAACGGTGTTGCGAGTAAATGCGGTCTTTATTCGTTACTGTTATTGCTGTCGTTACTATTACACGAAATTTCACGAAATACTTAAAATCCTTTTAGCATTTCCTTCATGCGATTAAACTGTTGCCATCCAGCGATGTCAGTCGCGCAAAATATTACGCCATTCGTTTAATGGGATCAAATTGACTTCGCCATAACATTTACCGTAGCGCGACCGTAGTGTAGATCGAGAGTGAAATCGTGAACAGTGAGGTAGGTCGATTCTCGGTGCACACTCGACTGAACTGCAAGGTCTTTCCCGGGATTTGCAAAATCTTTCTCGAAGATTGCAACCGTAGTCACGTCGCTTTACAATAACAGCAGGCTTTCGCAAAAACGAAAACTCGAGTTTCTGCGGTTACGACCGTGAGAGACGACGCGATCTGGCCTGTTGCAAAGGCAAAGTAAACTGTTTTCGAAACTAAACGGCGCGACCCCCGGCGAAAGGATCCGGAATAGATCTGTTTCGCGTTTCGCAAATTCTCACAGTTGGCTCGAAGAGTTTGCTTTCCGCGTCTCTCCAATCAGCATCAACGCGACGGTAATTGCACGACAATTTTGTTAACAGCGAATCACGCGAACTTTTCGCATCAAGTGTCAATTTTATCGCTCCACCTCCTTGATGAGAGTCGATTTCAATTGTCCCTCGAAAGTAAGAGCTTACGAGAGAAGAGCCTCCGTTAATCGAGATAGAAACGATATTGAATCTTTGGCGGGAATATCTACTTGTAGTAATCGCTTATTATGAGCTATCTTAAGCGGAGAATCCGAGAATAGAGTTTTTCATGGAATATAAATCTCGTTGATTTTGACTGTTAATCGTTACTGTCGGCGATATTCTTAACTCGATTAAGTCAGAATTCCGTAGACGCTTCTTTCACAGAATAATTATTATTCAGTGTGGACTATACGTAAAGTAAAATGCATAAAGCGAATGGACGCGCGCGCGTAGCATCTTTTTAAAAAGATTTTCATCCATTTTGCAAAAATGACAAAAGGATCAACACACACGTCAACAGTGTATAAAGAGCAGAAGTTAAAAGCCAGAGGATAAAATATCAAAAGAAGGGGACACCATTAATATTGTATGAAGAGAGATTATTCAGCTAGCCTCTTAATATTAATAAACATCTCTCCTATCCTCGCTCTTTATCCCTTTGTCCTTCGGATTATCTCCTTTGTCCTTCGGATTATCTCCCCTCTTTTTTTTTATCCTTTAAACTTTATCCTTTATTCCTTAACGAACTTTCGACACGCGTTGCGCCGCCTGCGTTGATCTGCCTGGAAAATCCGAGAATAAAGAACAAGCAGCGAATTTCATTTTCCTCGAGTTTCTCGTTCCTCTGCCTTCAGAGCATGCAGAGAGTCTTGCAACTTGGGAATTTCAACAATCTGCCTTGCGCATCTTCCGGAACGCCACGATGGTGTCTATTTGACGGCCACGTTTTCGTCCCTGCATCCGTAAATTACATTTTGCGATGGTACCGCCGCGCGATTATGCGCGCCTGGTCCGACTTGGCTACAAAGGCATATTCGGCCGCTATGTCGCTCTTGCAGGAATCGAGTACACGCGACGACAAAGCGCATCGCATTGCGCGTCCTTGCTTACGTTTGCTGGCGTGCCTCGCGTTCGCTCAGGACACATGTCAGAACGGTAACATTCCGCAGATTCACGCGACGGATGAATACACCGTGTCATCCCTTCGTGAGAGGCGTCGAAACTGCTCCATAGCCACCTCGTGAGATTCCCATCTACTTGGAATCTACCGAACTCGTCGGGATTCGCTTTTCATGCTTTCACGTGCGCCTTCCCGACGCGCCGCGCTGCGTGTCGATCTTGAAAACTCGTAACGAGAGGCGAATTTACTTTGATGGGAGGAGTCGCTTTGATCGACTTGACGAGCGAGATACGAATCTTTAATTCGAATTTACGATTCGCGCAACGACTGATGAAAAGTCTCACGGTAGTGTCCATGTTAAGTCAAGAGTTTTCTCCAAGACACGCTTCGTGACACCAGGGATACGGTAAAAAGAGGTGCTCCGGCGCTAAGAGGACCAAAGTACCGAGATACTTATTTTGCATGCTAGAACTTGCGATGTAAAAAAAAAAGAAGTTGCTTCGACTTGTTGATAGGGCATCAGCGTACTTACTAAAACACGTTGCGTTAGACCGAGAAGCACCAAGTGTCAATCAACCAGACTTTACTCATATATTTATGTATATATAGTATATATATATTTTTTTTTTTCAAATATTTATAAAAAAGATTTAGAGCGGTTGTCAAGAAAGCGGGTGACTGTCCCAATTATGTGTCGTTTAAAATTAAAATAATTTTCATTACTCTTGTAAATTTAACGATCAAACATTTAAAAACGTTAATATTAATGTAAGCTGCAAATTATAATTTCAAAGAAGAAATATTGTATATTCAATAATCCGGTCGAATTTTTTAGAAAAATATTGAAAAATGTCTATGTATAAACCGCAATATTTTATGAACCAGCGTAATTAAATATACATTAATGTATGTTCTTGTGTGTTCAGTGTACTAAATTACAATCTAGCAAGTATCGCAATTACGAGAAATTACTAAAAAGGTATTTACAGAGCATATTAAAAAAAGTTATTAGAGCCAACTTTCCGCTTCTTTTACTAAATGTCAACAATTATCGAGAAATTGATTTTGCGCGCGCGCATATTACAGTAATTAAGAAAAATAATGTCAACATAATTTTTTGTAATTGTATTGTAGTAATACGTGTATGTCTGTAAAACATTCAATTTCGCAAATTTGACGTATAATTAAGACTCGGCATAATTGGGATCCTTATCTTATATTCATTTACAAGTTTTAATAGTTGAACTTTACGGGTAATGGATGGGGTAATAATTCGGAAACCGCACATTATCCTTTCCTCAAACATATGTACATTTCCGTCATATTATTCGAGATTCCTGTATCGTTGCTCTTTAGGACATGTAGTAATGGTACTAAGTTGTATATTTTGCAAGAGCACGTATCCACCGATATATTCCGTCGAATTAAATATTTAAGCAAGCGGAGTGCTGAATGTCTGAGCGCCGCATCTTTTTGCTGAATAAAAATGTATAGACTGTAAACGGGTGAAGTAGGTATCCCGCTACTTTAAGATTTTAGCTTGGTTTTGTCGTAAGTATACGTTACGATCACAATGAGAAGTAAGGGGAATATCGAACGAGCTTTCCATTTCTCTGGTTACATATATTCGTTAAACTGATAAATTCTGTCAGTATTTTTAAGCATGTTAAATTTTATAGTTGAACATCGGAAACGAAGGGTCGAAACGCAAATATGTAGGTCACTGAGGTTATCCAAACGTATGCTGAGGTTATCCAAGTCAGTCGCATTATTTGTTTCGATAATTATCACGAATGTCTTTTCGACGTCTTTTATAGACATGCGCGCTGTCTGGGATGAACAAGCCCTCGTGCTCAAGTCATTGCTCGCGTGCAGACGAGACTCGACGAGCGATCGCTCGTAAATAATTTCAGAAATATTGTTGACCGTAAAAATATTAGCGCAGACTATAAATATAATCGTAGCGCCTTAAAAGCACTCGTGGTGCTCGTTACGCAAATTTACGGGGTTAACGTTCGTTGACTGTCTTGTCTGCCGTTTTCCACTTTGATCTCAAATTATTGCGTCTCCAGTGAGCACGCGTGAACGTGGCTAATTGCACGCGCGTGTATGTGTGTGCTTGCACATATTTAAAAGCCCGGAAGATTACAGGATCCTTGGAATTAGACGCCACCAGCGCGACACAGGATACGGCACGATGTACCGCAGTCTCGCTCTGGCTTTGCGCACCGCATACTCAATCGTGAGAGCGAGGAGAGTTACGGGGCCCTCAGGAAAGTCCTCCTCTCCCGAACGGAGAAAAGAAATGACGAGGGAGAGACCCCGCGGGGATACGAGTGATTCTCCGCATGCGCGCCGAATGTTATCCACGAATCTTATCCGCCTGGTTGAGCGTGCGGTGTGACCACGATAAAGTGCCGCCCCGTGCACCGCGCATCACTCTCTCGGCATTATGAATTTATTCATAGCCGCGTGTGCACGAATGCGAGCGTATGGCGTATACGTACGCACGGACGACGCGACGGACGGTCGTCGGGAAGCGCGACCGACTGATCCACATGCGGTATCAATCACGAGACGCATTTGCAATTGAAATTATTCTCTCGGCTCGATCGACCTCTCCTCCCCCCCCCTCCCTTCTCCCGTCCCCTCGGCAAAAACTCAAATTTCGATCGGTCATCGCGCGCCGATAAAAATTAAATAGTTTGGTGTCGCGACGCGGCGCGAAGCGCATTCCTCGTCGGAATGCGAAACGCGCACGCGAAATGTGAATTTCATCTGTTTTTCAATTGGAGCCGCCCGCGCCGATATACATAGTCGAGTGATCATCGAATGAATTCGGTGTTCGCTAGGAATTATCGTCGCGGTGCCGCCGCGATTCGAGTACGGAGCGACTGGCTGTGGAACTCGCCGGAAGCTGCAAATTCGGCAAACGCGTCGCCTCCGACGGGAAATTCTTTCTCGTTGCGCTTTATCTGCGATTTATAAAGCAAACGGTGCACTCTTCTTCCACGCGCATCTGGCAGACCTGCGAGATTTCGCGAGATTTCGCTTCGTTTCGCTTCGCGAGCGTGCGCGGCGACACATGGTTTCTGTAATTTTCGCACAACTTGTTTTATTTTGGACGATTTCCGTTTCCCGTCTGCCTGACCGGCAGGATATTTCCCCAAGGCTGAGTTTTTACCCCGTAGGAGAGAACGGGGCTCGTTGTCACAGTTTTTCAATAGTAATTTGCAGAGAAAAGTGAACAAAGAAACGCGATTTTTAATCTCTCTATGCACGTTAAATTAAATTTGTGCAAAAATAATTGCGGTTTTTCTTTAACCGTCAACTTTGAAGCAGTGTATGTTATCTCAGCTTGGATTAACGTTTAACAATCGAAATAAGGACCTTTGGAAGTTGTTTTGCCGTAGGTCCGCCTCAGTAATAGTTCTCAATTGCTTGTCAATCGCAGAAAGACGCCCACGACCCTCCTCATCTTCAAAGCTCTCGTCTCCGTTACGAAATTTTTCAAACCAATGTTGAGCTGTACGTTTGTTGACGGTTCCCCGGCCAAATGCTTGATTGATATTGCGAGCAGTTTCCGCTACGTTACGTCCCATTTCGACTCGTACAACAATATTGCTCGAATTTGCTTTTTTCCTGTCTTTAATTTGACCGCCTGAAATAAACGAGAATTAACAGTGAAAATAACTATTAACATTAATAGTAGAGCGAATTTCTTGTTTTAAAATGGTACATTATTTGACATTGTTAAATAAAAATTTATTTCATAATAAGCATCAAAGTTAAAAATGACAAAAACTGCAATTATTTTTGCAATCTAGTAAATATACCTATACCCCTTAGGTAATAAAAAATGTATTACTCTTGAATTTATTATCGTACAAAGAAGTTATTTAATTTTAAATAAAGTTGAATGAAAATGTGACAATTAGCTCGAGGTTAATTGTCACACATGAAATTTTCTTGCGGTAACGACGATAATTTATATTAAATCCTAAAGCGGTTTGTCGGATAGATAAATCATATATTTTCACCGCTAACAGTTTTCAAAATAATGTCGGGCGGAGCTTTACTTCCATCCATCTTCCTTTTTTTTTGTACTATAATAATCTATGAAAAAGTAAAAAACAAATACAAAGAGTAGACGAAATAATGTGAACACCTGGAAAATACACTACTTATGTATTTTACTAATGAAAGGCCCCATTATTTCTCTTTAATACAGTCTTTTTTCCTGTTTGAAATAAGTTCGTGTATAATGCTCAAGTAGTTATCAGCGCAATTTATACCATTCTTCTAGCAGAATACGTTTTAAAAGATATGCTAAAGAGAATGCTTAAAAGATATTGGAGGAGAAAATGTTTTTTATTCTGCCCTTTAAAACCGCACAATGGTTTGATGATATTTGAGTGAGACAGTTACACTGATCAGGAAAAAATGATTAAAGTTTGGAAAATCAGAGAGCAAAAATGTACAAGTAATGTGACAAGCAAACTTCTTTCTCCAGCGTCACTTATATAATCAAATTGAAAAATGTTCTGCTGAAAAAATACAATATTCTATCGATAACTACTCATTTATATAACGTTTCAAACAATGATAATTTATATTGAAGACAAATAGTGGATCAAGTTTTTACCTTATTAAAAAAATAATGTATTTCCTAGGTGTTTACATTATTTTGTTTATCTTCTGTATATATGTAAATGCTTATAAAGATAATTTTTTAACATGATCTAAAAAAGTAAACATTTATTGTTGCTAATCCCGACTCATTTGAGTCAGTTTATTTCACGCCGTCTTTTTAATGAGAAAGATTAAATTCTGTAATTTTTGTACTTTTTACATGGTTAAACGTGTAATTTAATGTTGATATACGTGTAAGCGTGTAAAAAGTACAAAAATTACACGCATAAATTTAATTTAACGTATTAAAAAATATAAATGCGTAAAAAATAATTACACGTTTTACACACATGGATTTGCAGTATGCGTATTAATATTATATCAGCAATCTATAGTATAAAGAAGAGAATGGCCTGCCAAGTATTGATTGATTTACAAGCTTCTTGATATTTAATCTTAGATGACAAAACCGGCTCCGGTTTCCCCTACACATTTTTCTTTGTCGATTCGCGACACTCGTTCTCGCACGATAAATTATGAATGCAATAAAAATATCATGAATAATATTGCAAATTTGAAATAGAGAATAATTTCAGACAGCCAAATAATTCTATCGGTACGCATAGTTGATTTCAATGACTTTTATACACGTTTCATCGATCCCTTGAAAACACGTAGCTCGGTGGACACTAATTAAATCAGTAGAACACGTAATTCGATATAGATAATGGATATACGAACAGCGAAAATGCTTTAGGGAAGCGTGAATAATTTATTTTCGCGCACTTATAAAGATGTTATCTGGGAGAACTGAAAATGTAAAATATCGAACGGTGAAATTGCGCTCGATTATTCGATGGTGATTACAGCGCGCGCCGACTCTTCGGAGCCCGACAGTTTCCACTTGGATGAAAACACCGCCGAGGGTCCTGTTGAAATGAAAAACGCGTTCGGAAGGAATATCTACTTATCGTTTAACTGGAACGGGAAGATCTGCGGCCGACAGTGACGAATTTCGTCGTCGAATATTAATCCCCTTCGACTTATCGGCGCGCGGCTATTTTCCGCACCGGGAGTCGGGCGGGCGGTCTCATTACCTCTGAAATATCGATACCAGACGCACGCGGCCGCCCACTGTAATCGAGGCTTTTCCGCAAGGAAGCGTAGAGAAAAAAAAAGAAGAGGTAGAAAAATACCGGAAAAGACGCGTAGAAGCGAAGCGCATTAATGGATGCCTCGAAGCGTCGCGACGCTCACGCCTGCGGCGAACACGTCGCGGATGAATAATAGCTCGCCTAATCGACACTCGCCCAGTCATTTTTCGTTTATTCATACACACGTCCGCTCTTCGCGAAAACAGCGTCTGGTTTATTCTCCTCCGGGATAGCCCAAATAGGTCCGTAGCTTCTAAACATCTATCGGCCGTGCTTTACAATGCATGCTTGACAAATAACGTTTACCATATTTCGCAGCGCGGATGCATTTTGCATCCCGTGATGTTTTTCATGAATAACTTTTGTGCCATATATATATATATATATATATATATATATATATATATATATATAAATGATGGGAGCTGCTTAGAAACATGATAAATTTCTTCCCCAACTCTACGTTTGATGTCCTGCGAGATATTAAAAAAAAAGAGAGAGAAAAATCAATTTCGTGAAATATCGAAGGAGAAATTAAATCAGCGCCACGTACGGCACAAAATATATCTCGCCCGTGTCGCCCGGGCCATTAATTGATCATTCGCGGGGAGCAAGAACGCCGATTTTCTATGTTAGGAGATTGCCTGCCTGCATGCTTGCTGCATGCACTCGCGCCCGTCTACCGATTGGCTGGTGGCTCCGTCACGCTTTAACACGATCGGAATTATTCATGTCACGTAGCTCGCGCTTTATACGGTATTGACTGCATGGTTCCCCGTCACATTGAATAAAAAAGAGCAACGATCGAAAAAAGAAACAATACGAGCGCAAAAGTCGTGTCTTTAAGCACCCCGGAGCTCTGTAAACTCGCCAAGCCCGAACACCGTCACGCTGCACCGCATGCAGCGAGACGTAAAAAAGAAAAATTAGCATTATTAGATACACGTAATATCTATACAATTATTATTTTGAAAAGAGAGAGATTAAGGCAATATCGCAGCAGATCCGATCCAATTGACAAAGACACACGGTCGTCAAATGACTAACAATTCGCGAAGCGCAAATATCGATACGAGCTCGTTACACGATATGTATTCGCCGAAATCCGTTGTTTAATCGTCGCGTTATTTATTGCGAACGAGCAGATCCGATGATCATGTTGTCACAGCGACAAATCGCTCGCCCCGATAGCCTTGAAATCGCCAGTTTATGCCGGATATTTCATGCCGAATCGTTTCGTACAATATCGCGCCGCTTTAAAACGATTGTTTTAACGTCGATTTTTTTTTTTTATCCGTCCATTCCGTCGACGAGCTTTACCCGTCGCTCGCATTACGATCCGGGAGGCGCATTAGCCGACGTCCGCAATGAGTTATTTAATGTTAGGCATTGTAACGTTAATGCTGAACGCTGCAACACGTAGCAAGAAACACAATAGCTTCCCTCGGGAACGAGATTGTTCGCGCTGACTATGAAAAGGGATTACACGTTATATTTCGAAACTCTGGAATTCGCGTAGCGCATCTTCCGCGCGCGCATCAGCTAATTGCGACATATTTAGGTGTGCAAGATGTGCCGGAATCATCGCATTCTCTTTCGCAATTCTCCGCAAGTTTCTCTAATTTAAAATGGCGGCCGTTTCAGAATCGAGACGTCTCACCTATCGAGGTAACGGTGCCTTATTGGCGAGCGAGTGCAAATTAAAAGAGTTTTATAGAATTAAGCGTCGAATATTGTTGAATAACAAACTTTCTCGCGCGATTAATCTCGAGCGAACTTGGGCTTAATAGAAATTTATTAGTTTCACTTAACAAAGAAAATTTAATTATTATTTTAATGACCGAGCGAGCTTTCGACGCCGAATAACGCACGTACAAATTTTTATTTGGGAACGCTAAATTCGCTCGGCGAATTCTATATATTTGTCAAAGAATTCGTAACTAGAAGGAAGTGCCGGCGCTCTTGGGGCAGTTTCTATAGGTGTAGAGTGAACAAGCGGTTCTAACAAAGTTTTCGAGGATAAACTCAGCAGTGTGAGAAATTCCACGACGAAATACTGCCGTACGCGCTGCCACGTTGACTTCTTCGGCCACTTCTATCCGCTTGACACACGGCATTCACGCAGACGACATACCAATTGGGAAATAGGAATTTTATTAGAAGAAAAAAAGGACAAATTATGCGTGAAAGAGGCTACTTGTATTCCGAACAAAAAAATTACAATAATTCTTCGTAAATATTCTAATATACACTTCCGCTGGAAAGTTTCAACACCCACTTGGGATTTTCTCGCATTTCATGAAAAGTTAAATATAAGAAAAGTCTTTAAAAATTTTTGAAAAAAATTGATGCGAATCAAGCACATTATAACGAACTTTTTTCTTTTCTTTTTTTCAGTAAACTTTTTAGTTTTACAGTTAAATATTTTACAAGTTTTTACGTAAGAAGTTCAAAATTGATTGCAAGAGATCATTGCACCAATTTTTTTAAGGAAATATTTTAAAGCTTAAAGTCTTTAAAAAAAAAAAATTTTTTTTTGTTAATTTTTATTTGATGTTTCATCCAGCGAAATTAAAAAATTGTCAGTTTTCAATTTTATTTAGGAACAAAATGTTGTACGAAACTAAAGGACAGATTCAAAGTTCCACTTTTCTTCCTTAAAATGCGATATTCAGCGTATAATGTCTTTAATATATTTTCATTGCAATTACAGTATCTCTATAATAGTGCATCATTGTTAACGAATATATCGTATGAACCTATTGATACAATCGTGTTACATAAACTTCACTTTTGGGAAGATAATATTCTACTGGTGAAAACAATCTACACAGGCTGAAATGAACGAATCGATTAAATGGACTCGTGATCATTTCAATAAAGAATGATTTTCAGTATTGTCGCGCAAATGCATGAATCATTGGCTGAAAATTATCGTATTTGAATCGCCATGCGCAAGTACAGTGAGACAAATGCGTGAAAAAGCGATTTTCGAACGTTTTTGTTCATCCATAATACAGTAATTGCCTTTGCCCATACGGTCATCGAAGCGTTTATTCGGCCGTTTTTTCGACTCGTTTTTTTTTTGACGCAATGATTAATTGGTTTGGATTGGCAGAGTCGTCAACAAAAAACATCACACACTTCAAATTTCGCGCATGAGAGGTTGTCTGGGGGAAACAGAAAAGAATGTATTCTTTTCATCTCGAACAATATTGTCCCACAGATTGAAGTTTGTCTTCTGTCGCGAATCCCTCTTCTATTACTCAAATTACTGTCGACTCCGTGTTCCCTCGCGTTTTCTAGCTCAAGCATTTTTCTGCCATAATAATGTTCCCTCGTATCCACGACTCTCTAACACTCCGTGAGAAACGTTACGCAATTCTCGCCGGCATTTAATTCCACCGCGACCTTCCGCCTTCCGTGTCTCTTAAAACTTTAGTTTTAATTAAAGTTTGTTCTATCTGTTACTCGCTTGTTTGAATCATTGCGGACTTACTTTCATTTCCGCTCCGTCGTCGGTTGCTAAACTCTTTTTTTTTTTTATCGGTACGCACACCTTTTTTTCCGTCACGTACATGCGAGTCCTAATTCTTTCCATGTCCCTCGAAATTTGGCTAGAAAATTGGCTTTGCGAAATACATTTGAATGGCTGTGAATCAAATTATATAATTTCCGTCAGGCGTATTTTGGTGTAGCCTCCGTCACTTGGTCGGTATTAATCTCATTCAACGCGTATTTCTCAATATTTACCAAAAATATTTTTATCATGTTGTGGAACAGGCTATTATTCGTGATTGTATTTGCTCGCACGATTCTATGTTAAACATTGATTCCGACCCGACGGCGATAGCGCCCCCCCTCTTTTCACAGAATTGTATTTTACAGTATTTTACAGAAACGAAAGATCAGTCTACAAAATTATAAAACGAACTTAAAATATTCGACGCACACAGATATACATTTGAAAATGCGTTTTTTTTAAAGGTGTATGGGTCTCAAATCTTAAAACATTGCCAAAAATATAAAAATTTTATAGATTATTCCAGTAATCCGTTTGAATATTTGTGTAAAATTTGACATTTCACTTATTGGTTTAAAGGTTATTTAATTTTTTGTTTATACTGTTGATTCTTATATAAAATCGCGTTTCGCAGTATTTATTTACAATTTTGATGGGAAAATAGCATTACCAATTAAATCAAAATTTGTACAAATACTAATAAATATTTCTGTAAAAATTTATTTACACTTACTTATTTGTTTAAAAGTTATTTATTTAAAATTGCAGTAAAATGTAGTAATTTTCGCTGCAAAAACTGCTATAAATTAAATTTTTTGTTGTTTTCTTTCTTGTAGCTAGTTTCAGGACCAAAATTCGGGCATTTGCGACCAAATTTTTTTCTTATTACTTAGAAAGAAAAGGAATAAGCATAGAGGAACCTTGTGTTTTCAAATTTTGACAACTTTTAGCTCGTACTATATAGCCAAAACATTTTTAAAGCAAAAACATTGTAAACACGGGTAAGCGCAGATTGTACGACAGAATTTACATGCAGAATGCGATGTGTCTCTTCTGTCGAGTTAACTGGCGAAATTTCGTGTACATATATCCTTTGCAAAATGATACAATCTCGCATTAGAAATACCAAGATAAACGTCCTGGTGACTGGATATATATTTACAGAAACTTATTATTATTTATCTCAAATGCTTTTTTTTATTTCAACAAAAAGTCATTTATAATTAATAACAATAAGCCTTTGTGTAAATGCCCGGTTGTAAGAACTTGTTCGGAGAGGATAATTATTTCATTATTTCAGTTATGAGATAATGGCATAATTAATATCAGCGAGGCACCATAACTAAATAAAAACACAGCCACTTCTACTCAACGTAATGTCATGTTGTGTGCCGCGTATAAAGATCCTCTTCGTTTTTACAGATATACCTCTTCGCTGGTACAAAATAGTGGCATTTGTCGAAGCGACGGGGAAGCAAAAAAAAAAGAAGGGAAATGTATGAGCGCGATAATCGTCGACAATTACCGCCAATGTGGCAGCTAGTGCATGCAGCAAGAATTACGTACGGCCGATAGGCCGTCGCATTTATAAACGCCGAGTAGTGTGTAATGAAAAAGGAGGGTGGGAGGTCGCGTTCGTTTGCAGACAGGTGGGACGGGGGACACGGCGAGCGGAAAAGAGCGCCCAAAATGAACCATGAAATTAACGAATGGGGGCCCGAACTCATATCCGCGCGTCCCATTTTGCCGGCCAATTAATTATTTAAAGCGCCCGCGCCTGAAAACCCAACGCGGTTCTGTTGATACTCATATTAGCGCTTGCAAGATGGATGATAGAATAACCCGCGTCCCCTCACCTCCCCGCTCGAGACCGCTCTTCGCGAATGCGAGCCTCGCGCTCATCCGGAGGTGTATGCACAGCCGAGCGATATGCAGGATGCCCCAGGCTCCCTCGTACGTTTTCTTTCTTTTACGGATTTTCTGGTTCCGTGACCAGATTCTATAACTTGGAATCGCTTTTAGATTCGCAAAGAAAAGAAGAAATGCGTAGATTGGGCGTACTTTTACGCTTTTTGCGCAAATATTATTTTAATGTTACATTGCGCGCGTCAAACCCTTCGAAATACGATTGAATTATATTCTCGGTAGAGAGAGAAAGAGAGAGAGAGAGAAATATATTTCTTATCTATGAAAATTCAGAAGCCTCAACTGGTTCTCTTCAATAGCTCTCTTTAACGATTTAAATACGCTAGAAACATCTGTTAGTTAGAGGAAAAACAATCACATTTTTTTATTTTTTAATATCATCGTTTTGTACAAACTCCTGGTTACTCTGCGATAACGGGACTATTTGTTCGGGCACTCGTAAGTGAAAGGAAATCCGTGGGAATGTGATACTAGGCAGAATTAATGGAAATGACGGATTTCAGCGTAATAACCGACAGCTTTGACCGCCATTAGGTTTGCTACTCTCAGCTACATTGAAGACGTTCAAGTATTGAACGCTGTTTCAACATTGTGCGCTTCCGTATTTGCTGTATTAGTCTAATTGACGCATATCTAAAGATATTATATTCGTTCTCGAATTACATATAATTCATGGTTATCTAGAAATGATATATTTTAATTAAACATTTTTAAAAAGGTGGAAGTATTTATGACAGCAAATGTGTGCGCTTGTATGTGTGTGATTATTCATATAATATGTTAAAATTTTTTTAATTATCTGGTCGTGTTATTATTTGCAAATTGTTAAATCTGCTCTAAAATCTAGTACAGATATGTGTTTAGTTATATATATATATATATATATATATATATATATATATAAAATTTTGATTTATACAATATATGTAATTTTAATAACGAAACATGTATCTTTTTTTTTAAACACAGATTTAACATATCATTTGCTTTGTAATAAATAATAACACGACCAATTAATTAGGAAAATTGAAAATTATCGTATGCAAATATGATTGCGAATAGTATTCCATCGCGGGTTACATTAAATCCAATATTATCACGCAACTGAAATATATAACATCTATGTTACTTGCAAATAGTGCGTATGACTGTACACTCAATGAACCGCACCTACGGTATCATATCTCTGATTGAATGGAATATTAATTTGCTTTATTATGCGCACGTGGCTACAATTAGATTTCCAGACACGGATACATCATTATTAATGTTGGACCGACGTCTCGCAAAATAGATAAATTAGACAGCCTTTGATACACCTAACTGTGCCTATTGCTTTCGAATCACGACGTCGCTATACGCACAGGCGCAACCCGGAAAGGAGCAAATCGAATGATGCAAGTTACGTCCTTATCGGAATACGCAAACGTCCGTCGAAATACAGAGCGAGCGTTACTTGCGATCGTTCTGAATTCGCTGCGGTCCAGTGTCGTTGGACACGCGTGCGAACTCGATCACTTGGAACGGTAGTTGCCAACATTGGCTACTCTACAAACGACAAGTTTCGAAACTTCTATGTGAACGCTCGCGTAACGGTGGTTGTTAACTCGGGGCAATAATAAGTCAAAAAAATAACGGGGCTGTGCGAACTGGAACGCAACCGAGGTCGCTTTTTGCGGGCCGCGGAAATGTATGCAGCGCGTGAAAACGGGCGCGCGCGAGAAAAATGCAGATGGCGCGGGGAAAAAAAACCACCGCGCGAGGGTAGATCGGGGGCGAAGGAAGAGGGAGCTCGCGCTGCAGCGACATGCAGATATCGTCGGTAATCCAGTGGGAAATGAAATAGAGAGCCGGTAATTAGAATATTCAATATTCGCGAACGCACGGGAGCGAGCCGTGAGCGCGCGCGAGCGTAATACGTTCCCATGCCTGTTTGTACTTACGCGCTTCGCGTACATATGTCAATAAAGATCATTCACCCGCGGGGTGAAATATGCTCTGAATATCGGAGGAATTGCATTTGATTCACGTTAGATCGACGCGATGGCGGGGCCGTCGCGTCGTTAAATGAATGAAATTGATGAATCGCGAAGGAAAGTCGATCGAATCCGGAAACATATTTTTGCACGATGGATGGGACTTTGCTCTGACGGCGTTGCTCACTGCTTAATTCGAACGCACGGGCTGCACAGTTGTCACGTAGTCGCAGCACTACGTAATGCATCCAATAAACGAAGGTTTACGTTTTACCTGCGTGAGATGTGCACGTTGAGAAAAAAAAAGAGTTAACTTGACTAAATTTTCCAATTTGATTAAATTTTTTGAATTTAAGCATTTATGTATTTAAGTTCAATATATAAATTACTTGGACGGAAGAAATTTAATCAATATGTAGGAATGTCAAAAGGATCAAAGCCAAGCACAAGTTCCAAATCAATGGATGTAAATTATTGTAAATAATCGATTAACATTTAGTATGTCATTTATTCAAATTTTTAATAGCGAGACTAGTTTTAATTATACGATCTTTATCAATTATCTATAAAACTAAATTAAAACACGAATATACACGAATATGCACGAATAGCAAGATTTTGCTCAAGTATTTAAATATTTAGCTGGATACAAATCTGAAACTAATTTTATTGCACTATCAAAATAATTATGGCGGATGTTTAGGCATGATGAGCATTATTGCAAAAAAATTGTGACATTCTAATAATCAGTTCAAGAGTCCACTAATAATTATTTGGATAACTTAACAAAATTATTTTTAGATCTGTGTATCCAGCTTAATTTTTAGATACTTTAGCAAAAACATTTTTTCCCTGTACATATTAGTCACGATGTAACATTAGACGCAATTGTAAAAATATATATTATGAAATTAACATTAATTATGGAGCAATTTAAACGGTTGACAATTTTACCAATTACACAGTCAGAACTATCTTTTTAAAGAGTCCAAGAAGATGCACTTATTTTGTCTTATTTTTTCTTCTATCGGTGGTCAGCATGGCAGATTGTCCGAACATAATGGATAAAAGTGCGTTAGAACGGCATCAAATGTATCTTCTTGCTCGTTAGTACGCAATTTACGGCTCAAATTATAATACAGTGCGTTAGAGTTGTATCTATTACATAAGGTCTCTGGTTAAAATATTCTGTGACTCATCTGTTACATGATGTGTCACCGTTAATGGTTTAAAATTTAATCAAGTTGAAAAATCTAATCAAATTAACAACTTTTTTCTCAATGTATAATATAATACTTGCGAAAAGAACAAAAAAAATGTGTTTGTAAGAACTGTTGTTGAAGGTTCAGTCATAAAAGCTGAGGAGACGTTATTTTGCGAAGCGCTTTTATTAAAATAACTACATTAATAAATAGTATTACGCACACGTTCGTGTGCGTAAATCTGCAATTTGAAAAGCAGTAGCGACATTGCTAATTGACAATGCTACGATGACGCGCTTCGTTACCATCCATTTGGCGGATGGAAAGGTATCTCGGACTTTGAGTTAGTAGCTTGATGGTCACGATGACCTAAGCGTTATTCCCGTTTACGGAGCAGTCGTTAATTACATTTAACGTCCCCATCACCGAACCGTCGCATCACGTAACATGGAGGATACCGTTGGAACATAAATTAACTAATCGAGCGCGCCCGGTCATGACGTTCTCCAAGTTCTAATCTAGCATCAGGCTTAAATGACGAACCAAGAGATTTGCTGCTATACTCGTGATCGGAGTACTTATGACGAATTATCGCGAAATAAAAGCCAAATTTTCGGCCGCGTAACTGGGTCATGCTACTTTCTTCAAATAGCATCGCGTTCATTGTGCGAAAACGTTTAGAAAAGAAAAAAACAGTCTAAGTTATTTAATTTTCAATTTAAAATGCAAACTGGATTAGATCTAGAACACGAAATTCTGATTATTAATTTGATTATTAATTATTGGAACTTTCGCTTCGTATCGAGCTCCTCGCATTCATTCTTAACGTCCTAAATTATATTCCACCGCGAGGAGTTGTTTTATTCAAAGATCGTTGAAAGTTTTATTAATTGATTCTTACCGTTGACGGATTACGAGATTAGATAATTACGTTGTTTAATTAGGATTGAAATTGAAGCTCGAGACAAATTCTAACTAATGTACGAAAAAAGGATACGATAGTTACAGGTCGCTGGCGGAAATGTAAGGTGATAAAAGAGGAACTGTAATTGGGGATCGTTTGGTTGGCCGACGAAGCCGTTCCCCACTGAAAACGCGAATCTTTTCGATTACCGGATTTTCGGCATTGTTCCGCTCGCCTTTGTTCGTACGAGCGTTTTTCCGGAGTTTCGCCAATTTAAAGTTTCTGCGGTCTCATCCGCGATGCCTGCCATTTCTTGCCCTTCAGTTTTCCACACTTTTCTTTCTTTCTTTCATCACATTCACAACTATTTTTCATTCTCTCACTCGGCACCTCATTATCCTGCGCCATTCATCTCGCCCTTTTTTCCTTCGTCTTTTCCTTATATTTACTACGCTGCTACTAACAACATACCTCTTGGTTCTTTTGATCACACGATTCATTGCGTAATACCACCGCTTTCTTCTCATTCAACATCTCTCTGATACAAATTCTACAAGTGACTTTTGTCACATCACGATTTATTAATCAGGCGTGTACATCGTTTGTTTGATTTTTTTTTTTTTTTTTTTTTTTTTTTATCAAATTTAGATGTGATATTTTTCCAACAAAACCAAATTGCGTTTATGTGCGTGTGTGTGTGTGTGTGTGTGTGTGTGTGTGCACGAGCATTTCGGTAAATGTCGGAGAACAACGACCGTGCATAAGCATGCAGCGCTTGTAAGTTTTAAGAAAGTTCGATCTTCGACGATACAATCCTGCAATTAGGTCGATTGTCGTGTAACTAAAGTTCGACGACAACGACGACGACGATTGTTGTCGCGATTTCTCGTCGACCGATGCCAAATCCCGGGGCTGAAACAGGTCGTTTCGCGGTTGTTACACGTTAGTTTAGGGAGTAAGGGTCGATTAGCCCGGCAGAAGTCAGAGCTAAGAGCATAAAGCACACTCCTGAGCCCTGGTTTGGCCGATTGCCCGCGTCTTCATCCCTTCGGACACCCGTCGTCTGCCCGATTTCCTCTCTCTTCCTCTCTCCCTCCCGCTGACTCCTCTCTCCCTCCCGCTGACTCCCTCCTCTTTCTCGTCGTGGTACAATTCTCCGGGGAGCCGAAAGCTACGGCGCCGCGTTTAAACGGAAGGGACGTGACGTTAAATGGGTACACCTAATACCCACGAGTCTGAATTATACGACAGTCCTTACCGCTCATTTGGTATTCCGCGAGGATAATTTCACCTGAATCCATTAGGCGCTCGCGGACGGATGGACGGAAGGACGAGCGGTGTTAGATCTCCTTCTCGTGTTTCGGAGACATGCAAACGCACGCTGTCGTCGAGCAGAGAAAACCGAAGAAAGAGAGAAGGAGGGAGAAAGAGGTAGACTCATTACACGTCCAGGTCACATTCTTTAGGGATGGCCCGTCCGTCTTGAGGAATAAACGCCTGATGCGCGTAACTGCATTTCGTCGCATTTCGTCAACTCATCTCGTCGACTCTCCGGCACTTTCTTCCGGCAACGAGAATCTTACCTCGTCGCAATATTTTAACGTTAGACAAAAGAAAGTTCAATTCGCGAGTATCACGCTATCTTTTCCACGGATTTAGGCATTTATTTAGCTAGGTTATTTTTTAACATCTGCGCTGATCGGAGGATATATCCGATATATGAACAATATGCTGATAATTAACACGAATTGAAAATATTTTTAAACGAGATAGCAGCACGCGAAAAGCTGGATCGTATCTTAATAGAAGAGCCAAGGGAGAGAGAGAGAGAGGCATTAAAATATTTTGGTCCGCGGATGCTTCTGACAGAGGTACGCGTAAAAACGGAAAATGCTGTTTCGAACATACGTACGCATATATCCCATTGAATAAAGTTGACGGATTAGATTATAGCAGAAGTAAAATGTAACATATTTAATCATTCACGCGAAGCTCGCGGAGGTTAAAACGAGGTTAAAGCTCGCATAAAAATAAATTTCTTTTAATTTCTTTCTTCCTGACGGCTACCGTAATTAACTACTAAATGATATGTTTTAACATAACGGCTTTGCGAAAAATGCATTTCCACGATCTCATTATATCCAGCCGGTATCCATTTCCTCGAAAAAAACATTATAGCGATTGTAATCCTGAAATTCATTATTAAGCTCAAAGTATAATATAATCCATTGGCGTAACGGAATTCATTAATATTTCTAGCACAGCCGTCTCGCGTCGCGAAACGAGACGGCGACGACGGCGCGGTGGAACAAAGCGTCCAATATCATTCTTTTGATATCCAGAACGGATGGAAGTTTTACAAGCGACACGTATCGCGTATCTCGGTGATCCAAACGTCGGGCGACAAAACCATTAGCTTCCCTCGGAAGGAAGCTTTCGAGAGAAAGTAATAAAGCGCCGGAGCTTGTTTCGTCCCTCTTATAACTATCCGAGAGCATTTCGGCAGCTTTCGCTCAAGGGGGCAGTAATTCGTTTCCGCTCTTATCTCCACGCGATCGTCTCCCTGGCGGCGCGGCGGCGTCAACAGGTATCCGACGAGGCTGCGCACGTTTTTCACCGTGCACTTCACGTGCGTGTGGTTCGCCGAGCTTCACCGGAGCAGAGGGATGGGGGTGGAGGAAGGGGTGGCACAAAGGGGGACAGATTCATTCGCGCATCGCTACAATTCACTCGGCGACGCGGCGGTGAGTGGCATTTTATTTGAGAACGAAGTGAATTCCCGGGCGATGCCAAATAAGCTGTTTCCCGCGCTCGATACAGCTTAGCCCTCCCTACCTTCCTTCCTCCCCTTTCTTCGTTTCGTCCTCCAAATACGGCTGTGTGCACGGCACCGACAGATAAACAGCAGAAAAGCCCGGCTTTCTATTGAAGAGCCGCCCAATTGAAACGGCGGTGCCTGCAGGCTCTCGTCGGTCGAGAGACGCAAGTGGGAAGATAACTTTTCGCGATCTACTTCTGGTCTTCCGCTCCCGCGAGGCCAAATGCGTATTAAACGAAAATCCGTAAGCGAATCCTCTCTCTGGACGGTCTGTGCGAAGAACGAACGAACGAACGTGAGCGTCAACTCTTATCTCTGCTCTCTACAGGACGAAGTGGCGCAATTAAGGCAGGACTGTACTGAAAAATCTGTCAAGCATGATCCGTAACTTTTGTCCGCTTTTGCTGCGTTAAACTGAAAGAATAAGTTTGATAATTCTGAAGGTTAGAACATCTCGAATCTTTTATAAAGCCAAGTAGGCGTTTAAGTTATGAACAAAATTTATATGTATATGTATACATATATGTAAATATTCAATATATATATTTTATTCAAGTCTTTCATGACTGAAGATCGTGGTCTCTTCACTTGCATGCTCATGCATGCTTCATGGCGACTGTCTTGGCAAAGGTGCTCTTAGTGGTTTGCCATTGCCATCAGGATGCGCGAGAAATGGTAATCAATTAAATATCTGATGTTTTGAGTGGATTTGAAAACTAGATCTTTGACATGGTGAGCAGACGCCCAATTCTTACGCCACGATCATCACAGACACGCACACACCAAGAAAAATTGATTTAATTTTGATAAGTTCGATCGATTAAATTTATCGAAACGTAACAACTTAATTCTATTATGAATTTCTTCTACTTATCAATTATAGTATAATATTATTGAATATTATATATGACTTAAATTTGATTTCTTCTCTTTGATTCCTCCTTGTTTCCTCTTGCTAATTACGCGAAATTCATCTTTTATTCGGTCTTATTTTCATCTTCATGGTACGATCCATTACCAACGCGAATAAACAGTATTATCCGATGAACGAGGGATTAATTCAGCTGGTCAAGCGCTCGTATAGGTTACTGAATATCTACATTACATTGCGAATATCTACATTACATTACGTACGTTGCCCTGTTTAACAAGCAAGGTAGAACTTTGTTGAACACCACGCTATTCGAAATATGCGAGATAAATATAAAATACTGTTTTATATATTATATATATGTATAATGTGTACATAGCTCCATATTTTTAAAGATGTGGCAATACATTACGCTGTGAATATCTATATTATGTTACATCGCTTTATTTCGTAGCAAAGTAAAGCTGCGTTGAAGGCCATGCTATTCGAAATATGCGCGAGATAAATATAAAATAGTCTTTTTTATATAAAGTATGGCTTTATATTTTTAAAGTCCAGATGCGTCCAACATCCGTGTTAAAAGTATATCGTCCACATCAGATTACGCTTTAAAATTAGCATGTCTAAATCATCAAATTGAAGAGAAACACAAAAATATATAAATTATAATATAGTATAAACAATATAAATCTTTCAGTTACACTGAAATAGTATTTTCTTCTCATATTCCTTACAGCAACAAAGATTTCGTTTATACCGTAACGTATTAGCTGCAGTTATTACACTTTCACGTTCTTTCAAGCTCGCATTGTACGTACCTACCGTAACAATAATTTTACGTTGGAGTCTTAAAGCAGGAGATTGCTGGAGTACCACGAGGATGTCTTGCAACGATAAAGAGAATTATACCGTAAGAGTTGAAACGACGTATTTCTTTAACTTTACATCGAGGATCGCGTGGCATTCTCGCATTCGTTTAAACGTACGGAAATAAAAGTGCCTTTGCTTCGCACCGAGTTTTTCTTACTTTCAAATCGTGTATTGCTAAATGGTTATAACTATTAATCGCTTAACAATGCACTCTAAAATTTAAAAAAAGAGAAACAAAGTTCTAAAACTTTATCACAGTTGTAGATCATACGGTATTTTCTCTTCGATATAAAATATAATTGTCATTAAATTGTTATAGTAATTAAGAATGTGTTGGCTCTACAATACCAGCTAAAAATTTTTGAAACTAAAAAACTGCTGACTCTCTTCTCTTAGATTTATTCTTTTTGTTTTTTTATATTTGACGATAAAAAAATTTTGTTCGTGAATATCTGAATTTTGAAACCAGCTGCAAAGAAAACAATGAAAAATTGAGCTTAATGACTGTAGTAGCTTATGCAGCGAAAATAATTTTATTTTGCTGCAGTTGGATAAATAACCTTTGAATAAATGCATCCAAACGAACTTTGCACAAGTATTTATTAGAATTTTATTAATATATGTAAAAAGATTTGATTTTTAATTTGTAATACTACTCCTTCATCAAATTTGCAAATGAATACTACAAAGCGCGATTTTACATAAGAATCAAGAGCGAACAAAAAATTATTGCAAAAATAAGACAAATCTCAATTCAATAAGAGAATTATGTTGAAATTTTATTACGAATATTTAAATAATAATATAATCTATGTCATAGTAAAACAATCTATGAAATTAAAAAATTTTTTGTAATACTTTGAGAAGTGTCATATACATCCTTAAATCTACTTGTTTAGTTTTGTCAAGTTTATAAGATTGTACGTAAGCAATAAATACCATCATTGTTTAATGGATATTATATTGAATTTTGCGAGTATTAATTAACTTTCATATTATAGCGTAATTGAAACTGATTGAAATAGAGACGCAATCGTCTCCATCTTTAAAGTGTCGCGCACGTTATTGGCAATAGATTAATGAGACGTCCGGCAGTCGATCAATTTCTCCAATACGATGGGTAACCACGCCTCCATCGAACTGTCACTTCCCTCTCGATCATTTCAGATGTATGTATTTCTGTCTGTGTTGAAGACGCGGACAGATATTGAGAACGTTTCAGAAATCAAAGAAGGTTGATTTGTTCCAGCGAATAAAATAAGAGCTTATGGAAAGTGGGATGATAGCAAGGCGGAGAGAATGTATGTGTGTAAGAATGAGAGAGAGAGAGAGAGAGAGAAATCTGCAATATCGGAATCACCGCGAGAGATTGTGGCGAACCGCGGGAAATAGAGTACGCCAATGAAGAAGAATGGCCACCAAATTCCCGACAGGTTCTTTATTACTTCTTCGCGGTAGGTTCCTGCTTCGGGGTTAGTGGAAGGAAAAAACGAAAGGCAAGCCGCAAACGAATTTCTTCCGTCAAACGGCGCGAAATCTCCTCTAGGAACCGTCTGTCGTCGTCTGAAATGCCACGAGATGAATGAGAGACTCGGACGGAAGGGGGAGAGAGGATGGGCCATTGCTAAATGCTTTTTAAAAACCTTCATCAGTCAGTTAAGTTGTGCACGAGCACGCATTTTCAAACGAACTGGAAACGTGCACGCGACAAGAAATTAATTAACTCGCTCTCTCTTCTTGGCTCTCTATCACGGATGTATTTAATCACGGAAAAATAAAATCAAGTTTTTTTATATTACGAGGAACATTTTATATATATATCAAAAGGATGCGGGATGGCATCTTATGTCAAGTTTATTTGTGTGTATATTTTTTTTCCATTTGCATTTGATTGATTTATATTGTATAAAATCAATTGTTTTCGAAAATGTTTTGAATATTTTGAAAGCATTTGCATGTGCATTACAAATTTAAAGCATACACATACCTTCTACTTAAATATTTTTCATGCTGCTACTTGAAATAGATCGATAAATATTTGTCGAACATTCCAATCGGGATATCGAAAAATTTGAAATTACTTCTATGCGATTTCTATACATGTTGTATACACTCGTGTTTACACAAACGATTTCCCTCATAGTATATAAACCGGGTCAACCGTGTACGAAACAAACAGATCGTTTTCTATTTCGATGCTTCGCGTAAAAAAGGATTCATGCTGATTTATGTTTTTAGAAAAACGTGTTTTCAAACAAAATATAAAATAGCAATTACTTTTATTGTCGGAACCTTAATGTAACTTTTGTGGTTCGTTGCATGCGTTTAGAAATTAGATTTAATTTGTTGGCGGACAGACCATTTTTATTACAAACAACAGTTATTACGCGTTAATATGCATCACATTTACGTAAGTACGGATAATACTTTACTTATACAGATTGCGTGTAGAGGAACAGCGCAATTCCCGCGTGGATATTATACTGTTACGGCCATTTTCGTGCCTCTTTGGCTTCTCTGTTAATGTACATGCGACGACAGTACGTATTCTTCTTTTCTTGATCGTATTACCTCATGTCTTCGCCCTGCGGTGGGACCAGCCGGCGTGAATCAATAGAAGCCAACACCGAGAGAAGTCGTATCTTGAAACGAGAAGGTGGCAAGCAACTATCGACTTTAACATGGAGCAAAGTCGCATTTAATTACACGGAGACAATATCATCTCTGCTAGGAACTCTTTAGCTCCCCTTTCTTTTTGCTGTCGGTTTAAATAGTCCCTCACCGATACAAATTCTAGATTCGTCATATATCTAGATAGCGTGCCGCGCCATCATTTTTCCACGCTAATTATTCATATGTCATCTCGTACTTTTTGCATTTGTAGTCACGTTGACGGACATTTACTTGGGTACATTTTGTAGCGCGAACATCATACGAACATAAAGCTTTATGTGTTGAGACAACGCGACTGACGTATTGATCCACATGGTGCCTCATTTAAATGAAGTGAAACATGCACGGAATCGAAGATTTATGAATCCGAGGGATGAAGTATTTGTCGCATGATTCATTCTGTAAATCGGTCGAGCGTTCTCTTCAGCTTTAATTCATCTTCGCAGGCACCGTTCTGAATAAAATACAATTCCGCTGTGTCTTTTGTAACTTTTCGATTGAATTAAGTCGGATCCAGGCCGAGTAAACGAGCGCGAACAAACACGAAGGAACAATTGGCTTCAGTGAGCAAATTGTTCATTCCCGTTTGTTCACGCTCGTTTGCTCAGCCTAAATCTGACTTTAGAAGTAAAAGATATTTCGGTGAGAAACGATTGAAAAAAAGAATCAATATTATTCTGGATGCACTTAACCTTTATGCGCCCGTATGACTCTCGTTAAAATGTGTCGCCATTCTGCATGGATCGCAATCTCACCAATGGCATCTTCATACTTATATCAGTGTAATTTTGCAAATGCACTTATGCCTCGATACGGCACCCTCAATTAGAATTAAAAAATCTATTAATCTCTCGTATTAAAAAAAAACTCACCCTCCATGCATCGTTTTCTGCGGTACAAGTTTTTTTTTCTGTTTTGATTCCATTATTTTTCTACACGACAGTTATTTCAACAAAGTAATCGTAGAACTATTATAAGTTTCTTCTACGACAAATGACTTTATAATTGGAGGACTGATAATATGATTATTCACGTGAGATAAAACCAACATTTTTTTAAATGAAAGAAGGTTTCTATGAGAGTCTTTTGTATATTTTTAAGAATATTACATTTTCAATTTAGTCTAAAACGAGATGTAATGCTAAATACTGTTGATGATCTTTCTTAATTGTTCGAGCGAAGCTAATTATTGTTTTATATCGATTAACAGTGTACCAACTCTTCCAATTAATAGTCGGTTATTAATAATATTTGAGCAACGTGCCGGACAGATTAGCGGGAAGTATTTAAAGCGATACGTTATTTCGTTTTGATGCAGGATTATTCAGTTAGTCAAATTATTCTATCAGATTTGCATATTATCGGTTTATGTACCATTTCATTGCGCATTACCTCTAACAAATGTAAAAATATTAAAATCTACAGAGTTGCATTATTAAATCATGCATTAATCATGACACGATGCGAAAAAGATCTCTTTTATGATGTGATATTTTGTGTATAGAACGTGAGAGGGAAATATACACGTAATTAATTATAATAAATAAATAAACACTTCAACTTTAACAATGTATGGAAACGTATCGTTCTGTGGCAGTCATTTGTTTCTCTGTGACGTAGACACAGCCGATGCGCAATATGCAAATAATAATCTTCAATGTCCCAATTCCATCAAATTAATGCCAGTGCAGTGAACTATAGGAAATTAAGCCCCCAAAATTGTTTACGTGTGAAAATAACAAATTTCTTTTTATTTTTGCAACTGACGTGAAACCGATGTCGAGTCTTGGATGTAGATAAAGAACAGCAAGTTATCATTTGATATTACAAAATAATCTATTGTTATTGTTTTGCTGAAAATTCAACTTGATACAGATCTGAAAACAATTTTATTGGACCATCAAAATAATTTTTTTTTTTTTTTTATGTAGGACACTTCAAATTGATTGACAGAACGTGGCAAACTTTCTGCGGCTTTGCTTCATCACACACGAGTGTTTTACATAAGTGTTTTGCTAGTCCAACAAAATTATTTTCAAATCTAGTTAAATTTTTAGGTACTCGAGTAGAACCGTTCTTTCCGTGTAAACATTGTTAGAAGCAGAAAGGAACGATTTAGTATTACACAATAATCTATTGTTACATGCTGTTACTGCTTTTACAATGTCTCAAGCAATAATATTAACGATCTTTGATTCTTTTATTCCTATATTTATAATATTACTTACGTATAAATGCAGAGATACATCCAAATTTGCAAGTAACATTTTCTTGTTGCAACTTTAATCTCTCTCTAATGTAACTATGCCAAATCAGTTTACCAGCAATCTGATAATTACGTTTTCATTGAGGTGCATCGATCATCGCCCATGGCATAGCGCAGCAAATTCAACTGGTACTTGCAAATTACTGTTAATAATGATGCTATTTCCGTATTAGTAATGTCAATTAGAGAGAGAAAAATACATTTGATTTACGCTGGACATTCAATTCATTATTTTACAAAATACGATACTTATCGATGCGTTATTAGTGCCTCTCAATAATCTAAATTGTAACGGATTGTTATATTTTAATTGATACAGTCCAAATTGCACGCTCGACGCTCGAAACGAGTCAAGATTAAACATCAAGAAAAAAATGCATTACGTGATTGTTGCACTCGTTGAATCTTGGCGAGCGTTGTTGTTTTACGAAACGTAGATATCGCAGGCGACGACGATGCTTCCTTAAAATCAGCAGCGCAAACATGGCGATATTTTCTTTAAATTCCACTCTAATGCAGCAACTCACGGCATCGCGATGGCACGCGATATGTACCGCCACGGCATCGATTCCACGCAGCCCATCCTTGATTCTACACCCGTTTAAGAACATTTATTCATAAACGTTTAATAATTCTCAATTTTTGCAGAGTAAACTCCGTTTCTCGCATTATTTATCGCCACTCATTTTCTTGTCGTTTTCCTTAAACGGCAGGTATACTCGAGTAATCGCGTATTAATACGGTGTAAAATTACCGCGGCCATCAGTTAGTCGCTAGTAGTTGTCAAGCGTCCATCTGTCGCTGGCACACGCTTCTGACATCAACTGTGACAGAGGAAATGCGAAACCTCCGGGTCGTTACAATCGTGATCTAACGCAACAGCTTTCATAGATCACCGCAATCAAAGCGAACGTTCGCGCAATCGGGATTCTCGATCTGATATCCACCAGGAGTGGCGGTCGCTCACAGGGTGATTCCAGATGGCCGGTTCGCCGCTATTTATCCGGACGGGAAGCGTAATGGTGGACGTACAATCTTGTTACTGCGCCGCGGTGATATGGGCCGGGCTATAGTGATTCAATAATTCAGCACCACGCTCCGCCGCCGGCGCTATTTCGTATCTCGAGAGTACTGACCTATATGTGTATACGAGGATGGCTACAAATGAGGGACGCAACGGGACATGGAGGTTCGAGGGCAGACACCTCGTCCATTCGACTACCTCATCGCCGTCCACATCCAAGTTCTCCGGGTTACGCGCGGCGCGGCGTAGCGCCCGGGATCCCTGGAAGCGTTCACGTTCGCCTCCCCCCCGTTGAAAGCGCATAACCCTGGGCGGAGCTCGCGCGAGAACAATGAGAGTCCATCCTCGCCGTGAAACAATGACGAAACGCGCTCCGGTTAACCCCCTGAACTGAAGATCGCGTCGAACCGCACAGATCTCTCGCAGAGTCCTTTGTCCTATAATTGTTAGCCCGACGGCGATAAGGCGTATCAAATGACGGGAAAGGAACTCGGCTGCGATATCGAGCCCTGGATCGCGCGCGTCGCAATGAACGTTGTACGTGCGCGTTACGATCGTAATACGTTTTAATGGTCGTATCTGCGGGGCCGCGTGATTAGGAGATAATGGTCGCCAGTGGCGGAGACACGGTTGTCTCGACGTGTATATCACGGCGATGGGATAAATGTGGCGGAAGAATCGTCGCGCGACGGAAGCCGCGTCGTCGTCGTCCCGCAGGGCTCATTCATAGCGAAGATTTCATCTCCGCAAACCGCCATTAAGTGTTCCGCTATTTAATGTGACTTGAGTCCTTATCCCGCTGGCACTCTGAGTCGATCTTCGACAAGACATTTCCTTCGAACCTTCAATACTCCGAATGAAAGTTAATCCCGATTCCGTAGACATTGCAATCAATCTCGAACGCGCGTCATACCTGCGCGCGCGTGCGCGCGCGCGAGACCCCTTCATATCCCGTCCACGTCCTTCATATCGATCTTATCTCGGCCATCGGATTGGGTCCACAAATTTTCGGACACTCGGTACGTGAAGAGAGTTATTTCAGTGTTATTGGAGGGTCGAAAGAGGCTAAGGTGTTCCAAGAGAGATTGCAGAGACCTCGTTGCAATCTTTGAAGGGCGCCTAGTCGACGCCCGCCACCATCGTCGTCGTCGTCGTCGTTGTCGTCGCCGCCGTTCTCGAGAAATCCTTCTGCTTCCAGGGCAACAAAGGATTTGGGATAATCCCGAAATCCTCGAGGTGTATACCAGCGTGTAGAGCGCTAAAACGGAATCGCGCGCGCGGCTGAACCAAAAAAGAATCGATGTTCGAACGAATGCTCTCGCAACTGGTGCCTGTATAATCCAGAATGACGAATCGATCAAACGCGCGCGTATTGTTTCTCCGCCGTGTCGTAAAAACCGTATCGGTCTGTCATGTTAGCACCTTAATGTCTTATAGGGGATACGCTACGAGGGAATCTATCGGATCATGCATTATTCATGTAACTGTGTTGTTTCAAATAGCTGGCATTATGAATTTACGAGCGACGGGTTTTATATCACGCCTTTATATAAAGCTGTGAACTTTAAATCAATGTCCCGCCTGTTAATACGTTTTAATCAATATTATCTGTTTTATATGTTTCTATATATAAGACTTTTATATACGACTAGAAACTATTGTAATCAAAATTACAGAAAGCAGATGTCTATTCCGATCGATGCGACATTTTTCTCAATTAACCTGGGTCGCGTTTCGTCAGTTAGAGACTAACCGAATTTACGATTTTATCTCTCGCAGCTTCGCGGTCATTCGCGTGCGCGCGCTATTTTGAATCAAAATTGTAAATTACAATTGGAGCACTCATTCAATCCGATCAGCCCGACATTTTTCCAGCAACTGCCTCTATGGCGTTTCGTTTTTTGCCAATTGGAAGATAATCGAATTCGCGTTTTATCGATTATCTCTCCAAGTTTCGTGTTTACACGCTTTCGCGTTTGCTGCAACACGTTTTCGAAAACATCGAAAAAGATCGAAATGCAATTATCACCGGTATGAAAAACTCGCGCTGTGGCTTTGTAAGCAGGTCACGCGTACCCTCGGCTGTTTTCGCCGATAAGTAACCGAAAGTAATACACCTCCGTACGCAAGTTTCCACAACATGTTTTCCACATTAGCGAACCACCTCTCTGTGCGGCATGAAAAAAGAATGCCGAAAGTACGTGATGTCGACGCGTGAATTCATTTCCGGCAGTAGCTCTCGCGAGTGCTCCTCTCGCGAGTGCTCTCGCAAAGGCGCGGGCGGGTGGGCGCGCGCGCCTTCTCCGCGCTCAATTCCCGCGAGAACGTCCCTAAAATAATCCCGGGCGCAAAACGTGTCGTTATAAAAATTCCATCGTCTCTCCTCGTGCCAGCGACGGCACGAGGAGAATTTTGTGTTCCTCTCGTACGCTGACGTTTTTCTCTTCTCCAAGCCTGCACTCTCGCGCGCCATCGTCATCGTTCCCACCGTCACGCGTTAAGCGCGCGCGGACCCGTCGCCTCTCCTCGTAAATCCGACTCTTCATAAATTTTTCATCGAACTTCAAGGAGGCACGTAACCACCCACGGTGGCACGGTCCCGACAGGAAACCGCTCGTTCCTATCGATTTCGTGCGACTCGCCTATATTCCGCGCGCGCGCCCGCGCAAGCTGACTGGCGTGACGTATCGCGTTTGCCATATTCGCGTTAATTGATAAATATGGGTCGACGGTAACGGCGATTGTCAACGTTAATTGTAGTCCAGCGTGTAAAAAGTGTCGGCAGGTCTCGGATAAACGCTACATCGGGAACTATCATCACCGCGACGCGAAGCCCGCGCCAATCCAAGAATGAGGGGCGGAGAGACTGAAGACGTCGGAAGAGTAGCGCGATAAGGCTTCCACGCAATGGAACCTTCCGCATCTCTCTCCCAAAAGGCTGCCTGCGGCTCGCGAAGCCGGACAGCCGCGAATAATTAGTTACACTACAGCAATTGCCCGCGATTCCTTACAAAAGGCAGCTTCGAGCGAGCGAGCAGATTCATCTACCTCTTGTCTTTTCCTTGCCAATGTCTTCCCTTTATTCTGATTTTCGGTGAATGGGATACAGCCTCGATTCAAGTCGCGCGAACTGTTGCAACGCTCGACGGAGCATGAACTGTAAAGGAATCTCGTATAATTTTCGTATATAATTCGGACGAACGCTGAATGAATGTATGATTATATTTAAACGGGACGTCGCGGTACATGTTACCGCGGTAACTAGGAAACATCGGATCTTTGTTTTAAGTTAATAGGTTTCAAATGTCAGATTTAACCGTAATATATATATACGTGTTGCGAGATATCAGTGCTAAAATGAATTTAATTAATGCAGTGAAAGGTTGTCAAAGTCTTGCACTGCTTCTCACGTAAAGTGAAATTTATAATTTAGAAATTGTGAGGAATTCTTACTTTTAATTTGCTTACGTCATAACGAAGTACAATAATTTTCCCATGCTCTTTTCATAATTTTTGCATTATAATTTTTTAAAATGAGGAATGTTAGTAAGCCTGCACTTGCATGGGTCTCCCAAATCGCACGTCAGGCTGCCAAAATTGCTGCCTCTGGTACTCCATCATTCACAGAGTCTACACTAGCTCATCCCATTCCGAATAAAACTTTATTCCGATGGTCGCATTTTTTTTTTTTTTTTTTTTTTTTAATACAAAAATGCCATATTTCCTTTCTACTTTATTCAGTCTTATTTTACAGTCTCTATATCTCTATGCTTTGAGGTCGCGACTCATAGGGCGATTCATCAGGTTCTGGATATTACTTTCCGTTTTCTCTCTTGGTCATTTCCCGTGTAATACGGTAGTCAAAATTGTAATGTAAGCAACCTAACGTACATTGGGATGTGATTTAAAGATGTTTATTACCTGTGAAATATTTGGAATTTAACTTAACAGATTATTCTCACATATGTTTGTAAAAAAAATCTAAACTCAATTCACTGACAATGAAATAATTAAAAATAAGGATTTTGTTAGTTGCAACGAATTTATCTATGACTTTATAGAAAATGCGTTGATTTGAATAACTAAATTAGAAAAGAAATTAGGGGAATTACTTTAAAATTTGAAAAAGTGTAGCTTAGATGTAAAAAAAAATTATTTGACTAAATAATGTTGAACAAGTTTATATCTTATATTATAAATTAAGACTAATTTATTTAGTTGCAAGAATCATTATAAATCAAACTTTTTGTTCTTTCCTTTTTTGTAGCTAGTTTCAGGGCCAAAATTGTATCAAATTTGCGACCAAAAAATTTTTTGACGTTGATTAAAGAAAAAGAGAATAAATCTTAGAAGTCTTCAATTTTTTAATTTTTATAACTTTCGTATTGTAGCTAAAATATTTTTTTAAAACTAGGTCATTTCGTAAATTTTGCTTATCTAATCTACACGGACGAAAAGAAAATTTTTAACTCTATTATCTAATTTTAACAGTATTATGATAATTACATGTTATCAATATTCAATAAGCCATTATTATTGATTGATTTTTACTTTTTCTACAATTCAGTCGCAAAGCGTGCAATCTCACTGATTTCTGTGTGAACGTAAATAACGAAATTCCTAGTGCACCTAACGTCTCGAATATAATAAAGCATCATGGCAGTACTAAACAGAGTTCTCAAATAATTCCATGGAAACTGCACATACAAATATAGCGGTTGAATTTGTAGGTGAAGCGGTGCGACTTCACACAGCAAACCCCTTTAAGAGATTTATCGCGAAATTTAAACGCGTGGCGGAGCGGCGCTGAGAGAAACAGCGCATCCCTTTGTTTTTTCTAGCAACCTATGAAACATCTGCATTTTTTAAATATGCAGGTGTACCTATATTATACAAGTTCACGGATGAAGCCGCGTGAAGTAGTATAACGATATATAATTTCTCGCATAATTTCTGCGTAAAACGTAAACAAAGTAGCTTCTTTATCTTAGCGCGCTTCGCGGCGGATGTGAGCATTTACGAGGTAAAAGTGAGCCGCCGTGGGCGCGTCTTAGCACCGAATAACATCCGGTTTGGCTTTAATGTAAACGCGAAACTTCGGACGACCCCCTCCCCATTGCTTTCGCTTCCGGGGGTTACGGCCGGCGGCTCCGATTAAAATTGACCGGAACGCGCTGGTATCGGGGCGGCCGGTATGTGGCGCAACGTACCGTAGAGCGAGAGCGTTGAGAGCGGTCGCGGCACTCGCGCATATTAAATCCGCGGCGGTACACGATTTAACTTCTCTCGCACAATAGATTCGTTCCGCGCGAGTTGCCGCGTCCCGTAAAATCGAACGCAATCGCTCTGCGCGCCGCGGAAACAATATCTCCCGCGGCTTCTCCCATCCACGCTTTTTCCGCTCCTGTCTCTCCCTCTTTCTCTCTTTTTCTCTATTCTCCACCTCTCGCCGCAGTTTCCCTTTTGCCCGCTTTCGTTCTCTTTAACATCGCGCCAGTGGCGGCGACGAGCGCTTTGAACTTTTCCAATTTTCACACGATGAGATTCAACTACGGAAGCGAATGAGACGTCGGTTGTAATGTATGGGAAACGATCCTTAGTGGCATTTGCGGTGACGATGTTACACATAGCTCCTACGTATTAACGAGACGATCTCAAAGGAAACGAATATCCTGGGGAATTTCAGGCGGTGCCGAAAAGGGCGCGAGCTTTTAATCCCGTTTCAGAAGTACCGCGGGTAAAAATACGATACGCTCATACGCGGGAATGAAAGTGACACCGGAGTGTCGTAAAATACGTGAAATTGCTTGCCCGATTGTGACACGCTCAGGTTGACAGAGCGCCAGATTATAGCTGCTACACTGCCGGCTATTACTATAATCGACGCGAGCACGTTCGCCAGTGATAAATGATCCATTCACGTTTCGATTTCAGGATGCCGACCGCTGAGAGACACGATCGCACCGTCCATGCAGCCCAGGAGAAATTATCCCGGTTCGACACGTAGGTAAGCAGCGAGATATTAAACTGACCCCCTGGTTCAGCGACTTTTCAAATTCAATTGCCGGCCTGCCACTTGACATGCCACGGGCGGCAACGAGCCGCAAATTCTTGCGCCGCGCGCGGCGCAAATGCGCTAATTCCATTAAGAACGTTCGTTAAGCACGCGGCACGAAAGAAAGATTTCCCGAGGGTACTTAATACTGTAACGAGTTTGTCGTGGCGCGCGGCATGCTGTCGACGCGACGGCGACGCGAGCGTTTCCCCCGGAAATACCGCACGTGATAGAAGAGCGCGGCAAAGAGAGAGAGAGAGAGAGAGGGATGCACGGTGACGAAGTTTCAAAATTTTAGTTTCGAAATTCGCATCCACCCGTGCGAGGTGGACACGCACGCGGCAAGAATCTCTGTTTACACGTGGCATAGTGTTGTACGCTGACAATTGTTAAAAGGTAATTTGATGTGCATCATAAATAAGCTCGCGCCGCGCGCTTTGATCTCTGCTCTGATGAGCACTAGGCGTAATCTAGGCGGCGACGACGCGATGCACGCGGAAGCGGATCATCGACCGCTCGCTCGTTCGCTTATTCATTCTGCGGTAAGCTTCTCACGGTCCCAGATTTACATTTCGGCGACACGCATATACGCTTTTCGCAATTGAAATTCAATTTATCAGGGTTTTGCGAACGCGCCCGCGGTTAACTTTACGCGGGCGGCTGGGCGCGCGCGGCTAGAGGCGAAGAGGACGAAAATAAATCTGCGCGCGGTTTTACTCCCGGTGATTGACTCGATTGCCGGTGCTTCCGGTTTATCTGTTGACGCATACAGGTAAATGCGCGAACGAGATGCCGCCATTTAGCCGTGCCAATTAATTAACGCCGCGCGCTGCACACGTTGCCCCTTTTTCATTTTGATACGCACGCTCCTATTATATGCTTCGATATCGGATATCGAGGTTGCTACGAAAATGTAGAGCGTCTACCTGACGGTAGTCAAAGTTTATACCTCAACCACTGCCCCGTTTAAATTCCCAAGTTAAACGAAATGCTTTTTCTATCATAACGAGATATTGGAAATATAATGCAGTCTTCATTTGTCTCTTTATTCCGTTTCGTTTAGGATTACAATTTTTATGAAGCAATTGCGCTCAAACGGACCGTGTGTGTATTTATCAATCTTCAATGCGGAAAAAAAGAGTTACGGATTAATAGTCAACACTGATTTAATATGTCGGTGGCAATAATCACGATTATTACCAATCGTGATTTAATAATATGTATAACAATTATATAATATGCGCAGCAAATGCAATTAATTTGAAATAGCGCTATCGACTCCACGGTCCAGTAATCACGGGAATCGAGATTAGTTGAAATGACATACGGATTATCTCGCAAAGTAACTCTCAATTCATTATTGTGTATTTAATATCTCACGTTTAGCACGCGCTGACGCACCGTTGCGCGGCGCATCTCTTCGACATCTAATTTTCATGAAATTTCCATCGTATGATCACTACGTGTCTCGTAACTTCGCCAATATCTCACGTAGATAATGCATGTAAAATAAAACCGCGGGATCGCGGTGATAGAAAGATTTTATAATATCGAAGGGCCATTTTTGTGATCCCAAATTAGAGAGACGAAGCATTTATTTTCCTTCCAGCAAGCCCTCTAAGAACGTTAAAAAGATGCAAATGAAGACGCAAAAACAACAAAGCATACAAGAAAAAATACTATAAAGAACATGAGAAAAATGATACGAAGAGCGCACGAAAATAGGACAAGAATAAAAGTGAAATATTACAAAGAAAAGTAAAATAAAACATGAATAAACAAATTTTTTAATGGAAGGAAAAGAAAGAAGGGAAAAGGAGAGAATGAACAAAAACGCCAAATGTATACATTTCCAAGTCGAAATGTTACTTGCACTTTTGGCCCCAATTAGATCTTTTGACCTCCTACCTTAAGTCTCAAAGTGGTAGTTATCGGAAAATTTCCCACTTTAAGGTTAAAAAGAGGTTTTCTTAAAACCTCTTGAAACCCTTTAAAACTCTTCACAGAGTCCTTATTGTAATCAATAGGTCAAAAGGGATCTATTTGAGTATTTAAAGTATAAAAATAAGAGCAAAAAGTCCAAAATAGAGTTAATTGAGGTTGAAAGTAGAAGTAAAATTTCGACTCTGGCGCAGCAATTTGTCGTTATTAATACACACACACACACACACATGCGCACAGAGTGCAGATACACTGCATACCAATTCTTGCAGTTCAATTGATAAAAATGCGCGCGATCCACTCGATCAATAAGTTATGATGGCACATGTATGTATATGCCGTCAATACCTATTGAATCGCGCCTGCCCTTTCAAAATCTGCTTCGAAACCCGTACTGCCCAATATGTATCTGCAACACCTTGTATATCGAAACCGATATTAATTGACTTGCCGTTAAAGCTGGCGAAATCCGCCGCACGTTTCGCCCGCGTCGAAACGCGACCTGATGTCGCGTAAACATGGTTAAATAGCGAGAATGGCCGGCTCTCGTGTGATTTCAATTATTCCCGGCGCGCGCTCCGATTTCGGGGTCGCGCAATTAAGGGAACAGGGCGCGATATTGGGATCTTGAATCGACCACCACTCCGGCCTGCACGGTGCCAATTACGTCTCGATCGTCCCGGCTCTAGCGGCGGCGCGAGAGCGGCTCGTTCAGCGCGAGCGATCGCTTTCCCCATTTACTTGGGCGTGTAGGTGTGCCTCTGTGCCTATTGCCGCCCGTCGTCTACATCCCGGTCGATTTACAGTCGCGGGAGAGCTGGAGAGCGCGCCGACCAGAATTTCATTTCGTCAGAGGTAGATTCGGTATCCTCGGGGAGTCGTCCATGCCCGCCCCGCAGCTTTCCCGGCGAATTTAAAGGATGTCCGTCATCTTGACGGATCTCACGCGCCGTCCCTCGGCGCCGTAAAAGTGGATTTAAAGGGATGTACGGCCGTCGTGGGGACACGACGGAAATGTAACCATATTGTATCGACACCACACGTCGGAGTTTTGTCGCGCCACTTGTCACGGTCGCTATTTTGAGGAAGAGAGAGAGAGAGAAAGGAAGGAGAGATCTTTTCACGCCGCGCTCGTAGTAGAAATGCCGTAACTCTACGTGGCTCACACTCGCTCCTCGGAACATCCGTACCGTGGCTTTTCCTTTATCCTGATATACCCGAAAAAAATTAGATTACCATGAATTATACGCGGAGACAGTACAGATGCATTTTTAATGCCATTAAATGAAAATATTTCTCACGTTATTCCTGCCCTCCTCCCCCGTTCATTCTCATCAATTATTTCACGCTTGCGCTGGTATCGATAATTCAATTAACTTGAAATTGTAATACGAACGTTGAAATAATAGGTATTTTATATTTCCGATCTGTGTTTTCAGATAATCCGGCAGTAGTATTAGTAACTCGGTTTGTATTCAAATACATAATTAAATTTCAAATTAATGATTGAATACATTTCTGCATGTCGTTTGATTAATTTGAAATTTAACCTGCCCAGAAGTAAAACATTTTAACCATAACTGAAATTATTCGAAAAACGTTTGCATTTTTTTGTGCTTAAACAAAGGGTCCTTCCTCCCTCGAACATTATACAGAAACCATAAAAGAGTTAGAGTTAGATTGCTCGAAAATCGTACTTGTCTTTGACAATTTTTTTTTCTTTACCCAGGTAGAAAGATCCGACATTTCAGATTAAGCAAATATAGATCTCAATGATCTGTAACAAATTCCAGTGATTACTAGAATTCGTCATCTAATAACTGAGATAATACGAGTGATAATACCTGCACAGCCCATAATACCGTCTTCTCTATTATTTGACTTTGTTCTGACATCAGCGATTACTTTGTGTACTTTGTCTCTTTACATTCTGACAGTGTACCGATCTGGCTATATTTCTCATTGTCCGTAATTCATTTGAGACCGTTTTTAAATTTCTGACCGTCTACGCGGACAGAAATTTATGAAAGTGAAGCTTTGAGAAAGAGAGAGAGGGAGAAAGATATTTATTCAACATATAAAAACTAAAAAAATATTTTATTAACAAATATGCAATATATATAATACGTATATATATGTATATATGTAATATGTAAATATGCAATATATACATTGTATATAGCCGAGATGCACTTCGTTTCTTTCATTTTGCAATAATATCGCTGTAGATAGTCCAATTTTGGCAACAAAATGGCAGTAACTGAAAATTGAGTTTACTATTAATAGCTGTTATTTTGTTGACTTTTACTCGATCTATTTTGTACAAGTTCATCCGAAAGTGATAAGCTTTCTGAAAGTTTCTAGTTCAAAATCGCCATGATCGATATCATTGTAAAACGGTGAAAAGTATGTATATATTTTATTATAATAAAAAAATATACTTTGTATTCTCAATAAAAGATATTTTTTACTTTATGTTGTATAAATGTCCCTCGAAACTTCACTTTCGTACGTTCATTCAGTCCGCCACAAAAAATTGTCAAAGATTTTTTATCAATCCTTTGTTTCCCTTAAATGATTTTGCCGTGAGTTTGCCATTACTGCAGAGAATTTTTCTCCAACGGTATATCTGAAAGGTAGAATTTCTTTTTTTACTCGCGACCCGTCGTTCAATGTTATACTCGTCGAGCAACAAACGGGTTTTGTAATAATCATGTAACTCGTTAACGGGCAATTCGAAGAGCGCGGGGAAAGACGCTCGAAAATTCGCAAGCACGTCAGACAATTGTGGCTTCGCGCCGCGGTATTATCATGTGAAATTATGCGGAAAATCAGTCCATCGTCTCCCGCCTGATCGCTCGCGTTGACCTTAATATTCGCGACGCGGCTACCAAGGTGGAAAAGAGACCGCTCTATCGCGGTTCGATGCTCGAGCGGGCCACCACCGACAATGGGAAGTGCATTGTCGGCATGCGATCGAGGATATAGCGCGCGCGCCTAGCCGTGTGCCCACCCTCTCGCGTGTGAGGATGTATGCGTCTTCGTGACCGAGCGAAATCGCGCGCGGCGGATGCAGGCTCGTATTGCATTCGCGACCGCGAAAGTTTCGGAAAGAGGTGGGGAGGAGAAAAAGGAAAAGCGGTGGCTCGCGACGCGATATATGTGAAGCGTTATTGTCCAGATAAGGCCATGCGGTTTTGCTCGCGTACCAGAAGCGGTTCGCCAGTATGGCAGTATGAATACCTGCCTATCTACTCGCGCTTTACCCGGTACGATTACCCGGAACGTAAAAAGCGAACCGTGTCCGAGAAAGGATCGAACGTGCGGTACGATTACTCACCTTGAAGAATACGTAGAAGGGGGAATAAGGAGCTTTGAAAGGATCGCGAGGATGATTGACACGTGGGCACAAGGCGCGCATGTACATACTTCAAGTCCATTTTCAGGAAGTAATCTACAATGGCTGTCATGGTTGATTGGATTTCTCGGTTAGTCATACTGTGCGCTAGTGCGAGAGTCTACTGCAGAAATAGAAAATAAGAATAAATAATAACACGATAAGAATGTATACAGTGTACGAGAAATGCACGTGGAAAATATAGGGGGGAATGGGGGGCAGATCATTTTTTATTCTAATTATTGTACAGACTACTATTTTTAGTCCGGAAATTTTGGGACAAATAGTCGTCTCTCCTTGTCATATTTTTCTGGATTTTTTAAAATAATATCTTTGTTATCTTCTACATCAATGGTTTAAAAATTTTTTTACATTCGAGACCTCTAATAAGTAGAGGAAGAAAGGATAATATGGCATCCATTTTTCATTTTATTGAATAACTTTGTTAATAATCAATATTTTATATTGAAATAATTATATTTGTTAAAGTGTCGTTTAACAGATTCTAGATTCATAGTAATAAATTTTGTGTAATCAAGTGCTAAAATATATCTTGAAAAAGTTTCCAAGTACTCAAAAATAAAAAATTTAAAATTTCCTTCTGACAATTGTCAGCTATTTACATATTAGCGCCATTAAAAACCGGCGGGCTATTAAACGAATAATCCCATAAGCAATTGTTAGAATTCGTCATCTAGTAACGGAGATAATAGAGATAGCCATAATGTTCACAATAGCTGTAATACCCTTTTTTTCTCTAAGTACTTTAGCAATCAAATCGCTATTATTATAACGATCATATTATTTTGTTTTTTTTTTCTGTCGGGAAAATTGAAAAATCCAAATTTCTTCCCTCAATTTTATTTTTCTGGAATATTAAGAACATCAGCGCTTTATTATTACAGCCTTTTTTTTGCTGTTTTTTTTTAGGGGAAAAAAGGGAAAAATATAATTTTTTCCTCGATTTTATTTTTCTGGAAAATTAGGAACAAGATGTTTTTTCTATAAAAAGATGAATATTTGCATCACCGTACAAGTTATTCGCATGTCATTCGCGCCAATTGTTCTCGCTCATATTGCGCTACGTGTGCGGAGCGGACGTGCGAGGTAAACACAATCGGAGGGGAAAATCCGAAACGCGGAAACCTGCAGCTGAGCTTTCAGTCGCGGCTAGCCGCAGTTGGTACATCGGTACGTATAAGTATTTGCATCGGTTTATGTCAAAACGACGTTAAAACATTGCTCGATACGCGTGGTTTAAACGCGCCAAATGAGCCATTAATAGAAAATGCCGGCGAAATTTGCCCGCCCACGGATTCGGATAGAAATTAATCTATTCAAATTAAAGCGGCTGCGCGAATGTGCCGACGGTCTCCAGGCGCCCATAAATTACTTAATTAGTCATGATCACGGTTGTAGCTCGCGCGAAAAAGTTAGATAAATAACGCATGATGGCAAAATTGTACTTTATTAACTCCAGCGAAATCATATGACGTTTGTTGTATCACCGCGCCTCGATGTGCATACAAGATCGCTGTTTCCGGGTTGCAGCATTTCGTTTGTTATCGAACGACCGATTAAAGCTCTTTGGATATTCACGTACGTCCCGGGCTCCGTGAAAAATTGATAAATGTAACTATACGATTTTCAACAAGACGATAATTTATCGACTGTGTACGTGAGAAACGATCGAGCTGCTCTTATAAAATATGATAGGGCCAGCAAAGCGCATTGAAAGTATTATTATGGAGCTATATAATAGCGCGTTCCACGCTGTATCCGCGCCAATAATAAGTGACGTAAAGTGCCCAATTGATCGCGATCTTCGCCAGTTTCGCGCGAACGAGACCACTTTTCTGAGCCAACGAAGCTGAATTAATCGTCGCTCGGCGCCTCACTCGGCGTTTCCGTCAGCGCGAGCACGACGAGCACCTCTTACGCTTTCCTTTCACGTCCGAAAGAGCAGCGATTTATCGTCCCTTATTTTCACATCAACCAGACAAAGCGAACAACGCACACATACAATCGAACCTCATGTTTTCGATTCGCCTCTTAAAGAAGAGATTTCAAAAGCTACCTCGTGCAATCAGAGACTTCTCAGAATGGCTACTTCTTAATGCGTATTTAATTATTACACTTTCCAACGGTATTCTATTGTTCGATTGTTAATTGCAACAGAGAGTGCTTTCGTATCTCTTACACAATGTAAAATATTAATGAAGACCAATGTAGCGTACAAAGAATACAAAGATCTGAGTTATTTCAACTAAGTTATTAGGTAAGGAAAAATTGCTGAATGCTTATTGGTCGCTTAAATCATACCTCATCAATATTTTATGTTTCAACTTGATATAAATGACATTTAGTAATAAGAATAAGGAAAAAATGAGAAATTAATAATATAAACAAAAAATCAACAAATTACATCTTGTTTTGTACGTGTGAACTGTACTTAAAAAAAAATCAGATACTATTGATGTTAATTTTTGATTAATTTGATAATCATGCAATTTTACGTTGAACTTTGTTTTTATATTATTTTTTTATATTTTATATTATTTCTGTTCCTTTATTTTTATTAAAGAAAATTTCTTGTAAACTATTGTACACTTATTGCATATACATATTTACAATTATTATAAATATCAAATTAATACTTTTATAAAATCTGTCCAATTTCGTAATCGTATTATCATAAATTTTATTACAATAAACGATATTAATGTAAAACTAATAATTGATATAAATAAAAATATATCAATTGCAGAAATAAGTGCATGTTAGTTTTACTTCGTCGTTCTTATCTTTTCATTATTGTTATTTATTAAGTATTAAATCATTAATTTCATTCTTTTTTCGATAAACTACTAATAAGATTCTTCACATTTTCTGGGAAAGTGACTGATTTTATAGATGCTCGTTAGCATCAGTATTATTAAATCGATTTTCAATTTAATTCCGTAATATCACTTTCCCGATACAATTTCAAGAGCTGCGTTTGAAACCGAAAGTAACTTTACAGAGCATTAGAAAATGTATTTAAAAATCACATAAGAATCATAATTTTAGCATTAAGATCTTGCCATGATCGTCCATGTGCCTTTCTTAATTTAAGTTGTAATAAAACAAGTATTGGTAAATATTATAATAGTATTGACTCTTTGTATTTTTAATTATTAACTAAAGTTTGTAAATTCGATATTTTTAAAAACGATTTGATGTAGGAGACCCACAGATACGATTTAACCGATCGGTTATTTAAAGCATATCTTTTACATGTTACAAAAAGGTTTTATGAATTTGTTATTGGTGAAAAACTAATCATTGTACTAATAGATACCTAAAACATTAAACTATTTTCCAACTACAATTTCCAACGTTTATTTACGTGCAATTGCAAACAATAAGTAATAACTGTAATGATATGGCATTTGATTTGGCAACTCTTTCCTAACGTACACAATTTTGATAGCTGTACTGTACGTCATTAGTTTTATATTACGAATTTTCTAGAGATGTTCCTTACATTCTCGACTGCTAGAGGGAGTTGTGATTCGGGCGTGCAGCAGACCGCATGTTTGCAATTCTTCACCTCGTGTGCCACCGCAGTCACATCACTGTACATCTAAAAAGACAAGCGTCTACAAAACCATTGTCGATTCAATCTATGTCAAGCACGTCGTGTATCTTTGCCTCCCTTGAGACGTGTTTGCGGTGGGTTTGCACTCGAGGGTGCTCCAAAATGTGTCTGACATCGCCGATCTCAATTTTCGCGAATTTAGATCGACTGGCAATTTGAGGCAGCAGTTTTACTCATTGTCTCTTTCGGTTTTCACCGGTAAATTTAGACTTTTGAAATAGATTTGATTCTAATAATAGTCAACGTTATTTACGATCAAACGTTATAAATAATTAAATGTTTGTGCTACATAAAGTTATTTTCGTTACGCTCTTTTTTAATCTTTTATAACAATTAATTGTCTAATAAAACGTGTACCTAGGTATTTTGGCACGTTGTTAATTTTACGCAAAAAATGTATTTTTGTTGGCATGTAAAATGTAGAATATTCACTGCTATAAGCGTACTATCGCAATCTCGGCATAAAACGATTATAGTTTAAACGAGATAATTTAAAAAAGAAGCTTACTCCTCTCTCTTTCTCTCTCTCTCTCTCTCTCTCTCTCTCTCTTCCTTTTGGTCTATCCTCATAAAGCCCTGTAGATATCGAGCGACCGAGACCCGTCGAACATTGTTGAACCAGGATCGCCGCTCGTCCGCCTGTTAATCGGCGGATGTACCGACAAGACGTGTCGTCAGCGTGTCGGCACGTATGCCTGTATACGCTTCGTCGACGGCGTCGTGGGTTCTTCGAGGGTGAGCCACCACGAGGACGAAAGGGTCGGCCGGGAGGGGCCTATTGTGCTCACCCGACGCGATCTCCATGGGTCGGAAAGTACATGACCGTAGGAACACATTCAGAACGGGGAGGAGAATGGCCGGACGGCGCGACGACGGGGGAGGCGATTCCGAGGGACACGAAAAGAGTATTAAAGAACGCGGGGTGGCTACGAGAACGTGGCATAGTAGTATGTACATGGGGATGTGACGCGAATTCCCGTGAATGCCTCGCAGCTGCCCGTAGGTGCCATACGTCCAACACCATCGTAGAGGGAAAGAGAGGGAGGGAGAATAGTTACGATGCAATACCATTTCATATTCTTGGTTTTTATTATTTCGCACGTACACAACTGCAACGGGGAGAGAGGGGGGGGGGACGCGAGCACAAAACGAGCGCAACGTAGCGTAAAAGATTTGCGGAGCCGTCTGCGTTAACTCGCCGTTTCAATTACTGAGAGTTTGCCGTCGCCGGGATTAATAGATGCGCCGAAAGGAAACCGAATAATGTGGTTCTTCGATCTTCACTACTCCGGTAATGAATTCACTGTAGCTCTCTCTCTCTCTCTCTCATTCATTCACTCACTCATTAGACGTAGCCTTCACCGTTAGATTCGTGGTGCATCCGATAGCCATTGCATTCATCTCGTGATTGCTACTACTATGGGCGCCTGCCACGATGAAACTGAATCCTCGAACAACGTACAAGCACGCCGCGGTGATTCTTCGGTCTCATTGATTTCCGTCAACGAACACGTCAAAACAATAAATAAACGAATAAAAAAGGAGAGCTTATACCTCCTGCGGGGCACAAATCTAAAAAAATGCAGATCCTCTCGAGATTAACGATAACGGCACGATAATGCCACTGTTTATTTATCGGGTTAAAATTTAGCTCACCATGGTAACCACATTACACCCTTTCATCTAGACTGATGGTTATGGATTAATGTAACTTCATCGCTCCTCTCTGTGTGTACCGTCGGAATTACCGGTGCTCTCGCCTGAAATGCGGGAAATCGTATTTTATATATATCTCACGTACTCGGCAGTACCCGAGAATTTGCCGGTATTACATTTATATTAACTGATAATATCTGTCGCCTAACGTGTACTTGCGATCTACGCTCTTCCGCGCGTTTAATAATCGTGCCGCGCCGCGCCGTGCGGAAGGCACAGCTCACGTGAAGGGTTTAAACGTTCGGAGGATAAGGAAAAGACGCGTACTTAGCGCGTTAACGATTGCTGCGAGGGCGACAATGTGGTGCCCTACGATGTGTGTACATCCGGCGACACTCACGAATTACTGGGCCAACGCGGCTCACCGCATCGTACGTTCCCATTTACACTCTCATTCTCCTATTCATAACTGCCGCAATATAACCCTGCGCTACACCGTGTACGTGGAGGATAAATGCGTGTTCTTTGGTATCCGTATGCACAGATAGCGCTTTTCTACGCGTGGTTTGTGCGGCAGATGCGTTTCGCTTCTGGCGATTTAAACTTACGCCACGCCACTAACAGAAGTTGAACGCTTCGTGCATGTGGCAACAATTGGTATTATAAGTACAGCGTACCGTATTCTCTCCTGTTATCGCGCGCCATATTACACGCATATCATCTCCCTGTGTAAGCTAATGCATAATATTTTAAAGTCACATTGAGTATCGCTATTGTTGCATTAATCGTAATATTAAGGAAGGTCGTCGATATCAACGTATCCCTTCATTTTTGGATTATATTTTGTAAACGAAAGATACAAATGAAGCTTTTGAAACATAAATACAAACTAGAAAATGTCTTTTATTAGATGTTCTAGCGATTTTTATAACATTGTTTCGAATTTTGCAATTGAATTTTTCATTAGCTAAACAAAAATAAGAGTCTAACGAAATTGGCTCCAAAACCGAATGTAGAGCACTTAACGTCCGTAATGCTTTTGAAATCGTTTATTTCGTTGTTGCTGTTTGTTAAATATTAAATAAGGACGACTAATGCTCGCTGCAAACGTTAAGTGTAACATGCCCTTAATAAACAGTAATGTTACGTTTTTTTTTTCTTTTCCTGTCACATTAATCATCTGTAGCTTACAAGTTTATGCATCCGAGAATTTCTCGAAGAACTTCTTTTACGATGTGAAACATTTTTTTGTGTCGATTTATACAAATACCGCAGGTTTTCGTAAGACGCAGCATCGTAAGACGCAGCATATAATTCTCAATAAAAAAAGAGGACATCAAATTTTGCTGTCGGAGATTTGCTCAAAAAGTTTTCGACCGAAAATCAAAGAGAGATAACTGCGCTCTATGTACTTTCTGAAAAAAAAATAGGTCACCAAAATTTAAGCGGTTAGCCACTAACTTTTTCTCTGTCGGAGAACCGGAGAGTCACTCAAAAAGCTAGAGTTTCCAGCCGAAAAGTGGATGATGGCAACTATGATTCTGAATAGTTTTTATTATTTTATGCTGTACCCTGCATCTTTATGTATAAAACCGTATTATGAGAAAAATAAGCAAGAGAAATGTATAAATAAAACAGTTTTTGAACGCTACAAACACGTAAAGTGATCTATTTAACTTTATATTATCAATAATACACTCACTATTGTTTAAACTATGTATTTTGCAAAGAAAAATCCCAATTCTATTCTTTTGAAGAATTCATTTTTAACAGATTTTATTAAGATGGAAAGAAAGTCGCGAAGATTAACGAGTTCTTACTGCTTTATTTAAACAGATTATGCTTTTATCAATATTAATAAAGTGAAATGTTCAGACAATTGTCGAAACTTCTCGTATTTTTGAAATATAAATCTTGTAAATATAAAAATTTTTATAAAAGATAGTTAGCCTTTATATCAATAACTAATCTTCATAACTTAAATGATATGTGAATTTATTTATACGAAAGACAGCGGACGGCTGATAAGAACCAAGTAAGGTCAAAACGTTCCGTCGTATTTAAATATTTAATATTACAAATAAACATCTCAAAGCTACATTTTTGCTCGTTTCCTTGGCCTGCCTGCTTACTTACATTACATATTTGAAATGTTTAGTTTCCGAGAAATAAAGGGATGCTTTCTCTCCGCTGCTCTCCACTTCCAAAGGGAATACCGCGAATTTTCTCATTCTGAAGACGCACGATAGTGCACGCTAAACCGCAGAAAATCCCGTCGAACCAGCGTCGCGTGTGCGTGGTCACGTGTAGATTAACGCATATAGACGTTTCACTGTGCATCGGTTACATGGAGCCCATGCGTCACCGCAAAGCAGGTGCAACGCATGATGTACGTCAATCAGATTTTCCGACGATCCGTGGGCACACGTGGTGAACCGCGTTTAGTTTGCCATTAGCATGTTTAAGATCCGCTAACGCGTTCGGCGCTATCGAGATTCACTTAGCTTGCAAACGCTATCACACCTACGTATAATCTCACTTTCCGCCGACGACGCGTAAACATCACCCGATGTCATTCCCTCTATATCAGACGAGAAGAGCTGATATTTCGAATAAAGTGGAGGGGATCTTTAGGGCTTTTCGCAGGACGTATTTTATACGGTATTACAAAATTAGCGGCGCCGATGTGGCGTCGTTATCCGTGTCTACAAACGAGACACGGAACGAAACCCGGAGTTTTCTATATCCGTCGTAGACGAATATGCGCGGCAATTTTCTCAAGTGGACGTTATTACGGCGGAAAGAACAAGGGACGTACGAAGTGGGTTGAGGGTGATTACCAAAGATTGCGGCGTGTACGCCGGGTATATCGTGAATATATACTGGGTCACGAGTCCCGATCTGTCGTGAGATTATGTCGCTACACTATAAGATCCGCCCGTTATTGTATGGTTCCTTACTGCAAGCGTCCTTATGGCACGCTTGTTGTATTCCGACGTTAGCAATAGGTCGCTAACGATGTTTGGTCAACGATGTTTGGTGGACCACGACGAGTTTAATCGAAGGTAACACAATTGGCCATGCCTATCGAATCACGTTACACCGCGCTTCATTATGCCCGATCATGCTTATGACCGTTGATTCCGCCCTGATACGAGTTTCGCTGTTCGTGTTTATTCCTTGCCTTCCCTAAATCGTAAAAAAATGCCCATTATGTAAATAGAGAGCTAGTTAAACGTATTTAAACATAAAAAGATTAAAACGAGGCTGAGAGAATTCAAAATCGATAAAATTAAAAGAGTTATATGCACGAGTACAGATTACATACTGGCGCTTTAACCTATGACCTATGACTTTAATCCAATTTAGACATAATATGGATAAATGATTTTTTTTTTAATATTTAAGAAATTAAAGTATTTTCATTTTATTGAAATATAGTGAGATATAATTAATGTGATAAAATCCACATATTTCTTTTTCTTTCTCTGTACTTTTACATGTAATTTAATAAGCTATAAATACATCGGACATCTCTTGCGATAGAAAGTGATTATTATATGTATGACGAATAATTTCGTAACGAAATATTTTAGTTAGCCAGGCTATTGCCGTCTCTGTTCCTGAGATATATAATAGATTGTAACGTGCCACCATTTTAATGGAGATAGAATAAAAGCTATGACAAATTTTTTAACGCAATTATTATGATAAATGGCGTCGCGCGGCCAGAGCCGGAGTGCGCCAGCGCTGTCGATCAAAATTAATAAAAAATTACCATTGCGCTCTTGTTACACATATTCCCAAAAGATATTTCGGTATTGATCAATCGCTTTTGTCTGATGTACGATTTACATCAACATATAAATGATTTATAACGCGAAATTATGTTGGTATTTACATAAAACTAATTGATGTACAGAAAACAATTACTTCAGTTATTAACAATCTTGGATAACGTTAAATAAGTTTCAACGCTACATTGGCTGTTTCTGGCTAATGAAAAACAATATTAAAATACTTATTAAAAGTGCGATAATTGATATAAAAAGACCACTTTAAATCATTTAAATTTTTCAACAATTTGACAGAATTCGAAATAGGATTCTAATAATTTTAATCGCTGCTTAATTTAGAAAACGTTTAAAAAATCGAAATAGACGTCAAAGTAGTCAAAACAAAATAAAACATGGATATATCAGATAATTACGTTAAATTGCAAATAAAATTCTGTCTGTTTTTATCGACTCATTTGTTAGAATTACAAATCGTAAAATAGGCATAACAACAGCACAACGCGTTAATGGACTTTTTTTTGTCTTTAACTTGCATATTTAAACGTGCAGCAAAAATAGATAATCGATTTTATGTCATTTATAAAGATTTTGGAGTAGATATCGTGTATGGAGTTGATAACTGGTTTCTAAGTAATGATAGCTCGACGAGGGAAAATGTGGGTGCGTGTTCAGAAAGCAAACAGCGCCGAAAAAGGGAGCAGCGCGAGAAAAATGAGAGCGAACGAGTTTACAGAAAGGAAGATAAAATTGAAGAGCGGGCCGTGATCGGGATTAATAAGGAGATCGATGGTACGTCCGTTTTTTTAAGGAAGCCCTCACGAGACATTTTAATACGTACTTCGACGTGTTCTCCGAAATTCTCGATTGCATTATTGATCTCATGTACTTAAGACTCTCGTGAACTCAAATTTTGCGAGTTTACCGTTATTACGTCGTTAATGTGTTAAATATGTTACGCACAAGTGACATGAAATATTCTTATTGTCGTCTTACATTCTTATTATCATCCACGCTACAAAGCACACCGCTTCATATATCCGTTCATAAATCGCGAACATTAATTATCGGAGATGTACGGATATCAGACGGCGGGCGTTCAGAGTCCGGATCAGAATCGATGGGCTGTAAAAATTAGAACGCTGACTGAGGTCTGTGAAACGATATTTTATTACGATATATTGTATCACGGATGGAGATACAAGTGATAAGTAAGCCCGTGAATTTCATGATTTTATTCGTACGCGCGATATCGACAGTCGGATTCGTGTGATACATTATCAATTGTAATCCCTTACTTAATACGCGCGCGCACGCGCACGCGACACACACACACACACACACACACACACACGCACGCACATGCGCGTGCAGACCGGAATAAACGTACGAACCTACGGCAATGTTTTTCGTCGGCTAACCAGCTCGAGAATCCACAGATCCATCTCAATTAGTTGGCGTTATTACAGCCCAACAAGCTTTGCCTCGCATTACCAGCTATGCCCAGCGACCGGAAATGACGGTAAGGCCAAGTTAGTTTCCGCGGGCGTTGGGTGGAGAGGAACGAGAGAGTGCGTTTGACTACACACACAGCCGGCAAGATAGCGCCGAAATTTCGGGTGCCGTTAAATAGATTGAGCTGCGCGCGGCCCGCTGCGTTACTCGCCCGACAATAATAACTTGGACGCGGCTGTGTGTGGGTGGCTAAATATCCGCCGTCCGGAAGGTGCGGCGTGGCTTAATATAAGCCGACCGAGAGCGATACCCAGTCCATTAATTATAATCAGAAAAAGATACACCGTGTAATTTCCGGACCTCTAACGTTTGCGTCGTGTATCGCCCGGTTTCGGTCGGTGTGCTAGAGGTTGCTAGCGGTTACACCTACTTCACCTCGTATCTACGATAGACGCTTCCGTACGATGCATTACCGTAATTCGCGAGTTTCACGATACGCTGTTTTAACGACACGTTAAATCTCGCCGAACTGTGTACGTCCCTGTTTATCGTTTGATTTTTACGACGCGAAATATAAAACTTTTCCCGATAAAACGTCACTCTGTTAAAACAAAAAAAAAGGGGAGAAAAAAGGACGGATTTTGCGCGATATACTACTTCACGAGTTATTTAGCTTTTGGCGTCGATCCCGTACGTCTGTCAAAAGGTTCGTTTAAAAGACTTTACGTGTCGGAACTATAGGCGTTACGATACCGCAGTCCATCCTAGATCAATTTCCGTATTATTTGACGCGAGGAAATCGGAGAGGACATGTCGGTGTTAATGTGCACGCGCGCAACCCGCCGAACAACGCACTCGGTGACCGCTTTTTCCCGCAGTCGTTGCTTTTATCCGCAGTTCGCAGTTGAAGCGTGTCGGCCAACAACGAAAATTTGAACCGCGCCGCGAAACAACGCGCGTTGCTGTGTTACATCGCGCATGTGAAATGTGTCGGCAGTAATTGCCGTGGCAATTACGCCGCGTCACTCCGCCGCCGACCACTGTCTATGTAATGCGGCCTCTAAATGCGCCTTCCCGCATGGAGCACGTACCCCGTGCAGCGATATTATGCAGCGAAAGCCGTACGGTGAGAGCATCTCCCGCCAAGACCGCGGAATGAGTCCAAATTGTCATGATAATCGAGCAGTTAAACTTTTTGCTGCTTTTTTTTCGTCCGGCGCTGTTTAACGCTCCAATATTTCACGTGCATCATGTTTTCCCTCACGGCGAACAAAGGGTATCACAAGGAACGTAATTTTAGGTAATATCAAATGATATTCCGGAATAGATTTGCCGTGTGATATTTCATTTATTGTATTTTAATAGATTCGATAGAATAAAATTTATTTACTTCAGCTTTTTGCCAAGAAGAGAGTCAGTTTACAATATAACATTTAACCCCTTGTGTCACGAATTTTTCTGTCAAATCAAATTTTTTTTTTTTTTTTTAGAAACTTTAATCCCAGGAATTTTTCGGATTACCAATTACAAATCAAAAGTTGGAATTTTAAAATTGAGAATAATGTAATAAATCAAATTTTTTTTTAATTTTTAGTTTTTATAAAAATCAATAGACGGATTTTTCGCTGAATTTGAATCTAGAATCAATTTGTCCTCCAGAATATTATTATATTTAAATTGTTTATTTGGATTTGTACATATATATAGTAAAAAAATATTAATTTTCTGTATTTTTCCAAGATCGTTAACTATAGTAAAAAATTATAGTAAAAAAACAACGTGAAAAAATCTGACAAAATTCTAAATAAACTTTAGCGTATTCCAATATAAGTGTTTAAATTGTTGTTTTGATATATATAATAAATTAATGGAGAAAAAATTTTTTTCCATGAGAAGCACAAATTTTGTGATTACACTAAGAGAAATATTTCTTGAAATTTATTTTTTTCTTAAGTTTAAAGAAATTATACATTGGAATAGTCCAACCAAATCATTAACTAAAAACTTCAATTGTATAACTTCAAATATTATATATCTATATTTCAAAGTAAATATATGTCTGAAAGAAATATATTATTGAATTTTTTTTTTACTTAAAAAATTTTATTATAAAGTTAGCTATTTCATCATTTCAATGAGAATATAATGTTATTTCACTGAAGAAATTTATTGTTTTAGTTGAATAATTTAATTATTTCAATAAAACAAATTGTCTCCGTCAAATAATGTAACTATATTTATTTATTGAAATAAAATACATTCACTTTTTAATCCTCTTTTAATCTTGTTTAATTTAATATAACTTGCAAAAACTATTGTACGCAAAAAAAAATATTACACTGTAGAATATTCATCGGCAAATGTTGATATCAAATGTAAACCACGTACTTCCAAAAATAAAGCAATATCATTTGAAGCATTTATTTTTAATCAAATAAACTTTAATTAACATTTTTTTCAACGAACAAACCAAACTACCTTTGCGATGTTAGCTTAGAAAGACTGAAAATGATCTGAGCACGACGTATGTACCTGCATATTGCTAATAGTTAAAGTAAAGTTTACTGTGTATTAAAAAGCGAAACATATTTACAATGATTATTCCAAGCAATAAATTAATTGTAAAAAGTAATATTTTTATTTCATTTAAACACATTTAAAGAAATGTTTTATTTCATTAAATAATATTTAGTGTAATCAAAGAAAATGTTATTTTATTGAAAAATATCGTTTTAAACAATCGTGTTCTTTCTGCCAAACAATACGGTTTAATGCAATAAAACTGAAAAATTTGTATTCAATGAAATAATGTTTTATGTAAAAATACATTGTTTCTGTGGAGCAAATGTAAGCCAAACAAATAGAAATATTGAATGTAAAGAAATGTTTTTCTCTGTATATTTGTTTATTTATAATAATTATGGAAATAATAATTTACAGTTGGCCATTTTTTTACATTTGTTTATGCTCTAAGAACTCTACCTAAACAAAAAAGTCAGTATTAATGTCAAGAAATTCGTCAAAATAATAAAAAACTAGCGAAGAGAAGTGAGTCGCTAAGCGATTCATCATGCCGCAAAGAATTAATCACACATATCCATCCCTACCTTAAACGTAATAGCTATCTAAAATCTATCGGCTCTTTTAACTTTATTTCCACATACAATCTTTTTATTATTTTGTTAACTTAATTTTATTAACACAGCTTTTAACGTCTGAACGTTTTCTAATTGTAAGCTATATTACACTATTACATTTCTTATTATATTAATATTACAGAAAGCTAAATCCACTTATCCCACATCTTAATCCCCATCCCTAATCTTCTTTCTCTTCTTCCTCAGCTTCCTCTATCAAAAATTTCCTCAGTACATTTTCCTTCATTACGTCCAAATCCTCAGCAATCAATTATTTATTTTAATATAAATTAAAAGAAATTCAGTTTGCATACATCCGTGCAAATTAATCGCCAATCAATCGCCCGGATAATCGGGCGCCAAATAGTTCCGAATGCTCCACTGTACATCCTATCGAAACACGGAGGTTGGCCTCTCCTTCCGTTTCTTCTCAAACAAATGAGACAAATAAACTTGAAGCGGACAAACATCCGGAAATAGCTGTATTTGAAGTTCCACTAATTGCGAATGGTCTCGCTGCCGAAACCGGCGCGGGAAAGGCAATCCGCTCAGCAACGACAAACGTAACCCTGTGTATCGCTACGGTAAAATACATAGACGCGTCGTGGGATGGAGGGGAAAGTCCGCAGAGTTCAGAAGCCCGAAGTAGCTAACGCGGTGCGCGTGTTGTAGGTACAAAGCTAATGAATTTTTGCGACCGGGAGTCCATGATGAAGCCAATACCCACCACCACCGTCCGTTGGTCTCGCGCGCGCGTGCATCGTGTCGGGAAATTTGCTAAAACTAATCACGAAACTATCGTGAAAGTGCTAGTGGTATGAATAATGCCGTGCCTGTTTTCCGCTCTCTAATCGCATGTCGCGATCGGCAACACGTCGCAGTCCAAATTACAACCAGAGAATTAAACCGTCTCGCAGAAGAGGTACTTATTCTTCGTCGCGAAAGTACATCGAGATTGAAATTCGAGTTTGGTTTCGCGCTGACGCTGGGACGCTTCCTTCCCGGGGCTTAAAATAATTTATGGTCTACGGTGCGCTAAAAATGTAGCGAATCGCGCGATAACTTGGGCGCTTGCGCGCGCGCGTACGTGCGTAGAAATATCGAAATTTCCTTGATATAATATAATACGTTTGATGTAATCCCGCGGCTCCCGAGCTATTGATTTATATCACTTGCCACCGGCAACCTGTATTTCAAAATAGGACGGCAACGTTATATGTATGTATGCTGCGCGAAACAGCGCACTTTAGAACCGCGAAAGAACGATGCGGGAATTACGACCGCGTCCGCTAATTAATCACGCTTGGCAGTAATTCCGTGCCGTACTCGCATCCCGCGCTCATTTCAGGGTATGGTGGGTTTGTTTATAACACCGGCTAACCGTAACATTAAAATGTCTGACGCCCGAACGTATCCGAATAGCGATATATCATCGACGCTGCTAATGCATGCGACTACGATTCCATACCTGTACATAATTACGAGTTTTATCATCCGATAGATGATCCGCTCGATGTAACGCGGAAAGTCGCTACTCGAAACGTGAATGTTTCGTTTCAATTCGATTGAATTAATCACTTGGACAAACACGGATCTTTTTTCAGTAAACAATGCTCCCATGCTCTAATATCGGATCTTCTCTATTTACACGTTATTTTTGGTTTATACTGTTTGCCATGCATAGTTGCATATTTGAATCTGTTATTTGGAAAATAACATAAGTTAAAGTCTTACTTTTATGAATTGGAAGAAAAACTAGTTTTTTTCCAACTGTAATACTAAAAGTAATTAAAAGTATGTAAAAATTTCCTTATTATCTCATACATTAAGCGAGTAGTTATTAAAAACACTACTTTTAAAACTTATTTAAAAAAATTATTTTTCAACATTTTGTCTTATATTGCTTCTCAATGATCATTTTCAAAGATATAAAATAGGATTTTTAATTAGAAAATTCCGTAAATGTAATAACAGTTCTACAGATGTGATACCTGAGAAAAGAATATTTAATCACCATGATTATTGAAGGAAATTGTATATTTGTCTCCCGTGATTTTGAATTTTCTGATATCTCAATTTCAACAAAAAATTACTTGTGCTTTTCAGATGACCAATTCATTTATTACATGATATTTGCATTCCACTTCATATATGTTTGTACGTTCCTTTAGCCAACACTTTATTGTGCATACTCCCATAACACTCGACTATGAACACTTTCATAAAACGGACCGGCAATTGCTAATCTTGGAAATTGCGCAGAAGGATGCACCTAGTTTAGATAAGTACGCGATCGGCACATTCGTAACAAACGGTCTAATAAAGCCGGCAGTAAAACGTCTGCTCCCGGCAATATCACCCTTTACATACATAAAGGAGATACCGTGCGGATAATTATCGTTTTGCGCTCCACTTTTACAGCTCGTGAATTTGAGCACAATGCAAAAATGTAGAATTATCGCGGGCTGTCAATTCGCGCGGACTCTCATCCCGCCATTTACTAAGCTTTAGTATTATTGTTTGAGAGTTTTGCAGCTCTTACAGCATTGAAACAGCGTAAGCGCCGTGGCGAGAGGATACAGGATCAACTAAACTCCACAGCGACCGCCAATTTAAATGTTATTGTCACGAGAAAGGCATTGATAACATTGAATTCTGCTGCACATACGCGAGTAATAGAATTCGTGAGTTATTATTACGTTTTGGACGAGAGATAATCGTAATAATTTGTTGCTCCGCGAGACATTCTGCCGCTCTGATTGCGAAATTTTAGTTACATGCTCCACTGTGATGACATTAGCTATTGCGCATCGTAACTGCGTACATTATTCTACCATAATTCTCTTCGTTAATACATATCATTGGAAACGTTTCATTCATTCCGTAACATTTGCCGCTATCAACTCGTGTAAGTCACGATATGTTGCTGAATTCGCCAGAGAAATTTATTAGACCCGAGATGAAGAAACATAGGAGAGAGTTGCCAAATGCGCATCATTCAAGCTATTTTTTGTTATATTTCGCATTTGATACTGTTTAAGATGCAAATCAAAGTTCGGAATTGTAGCTTGATGTTTCAGTCATCTGTTATTACATATTAAACCTTTCAGTAGTAACAAATTAATTTGTTATAAGCTTTTCTATACATGCTGCGAAAGGGGCGATTTAAAAAATCGGTCGCCTAAAACGTACCTGTAGTCTCTTAAATCATATCATCTTCGAAAATACCGAATTTATGAATTAAAGTAATTAAAAATGTAAGGAATCATTAACAAATATTTATTTTATTAATAATTTATCGAAAAAGCGGTCAAATATTCAATAATTAATAAATGAAATGTAAAAACACTGAGATAAAACTAGCTTGAATCCATTTTTGTAATTGACATATTTTTTATTTAATTTAATAACAATTACTAGTTTTGTTATTATTACTTATCAATTTTACATTAGTATCATTTCTTCACAGTAAACTTTGTGGTGGTACGAATTAGGATACTTGATACAATTTGTAAAAATATTGATGAAATTTTTATAATAATTTCGAATATGTATATAAATGAATGTAAAATATTCTACAGCAAGTCGTCTACTATAAAAATATAAAAATTTAAAGTTGCATAATTACGTTATTGTCAGCTGTACAAGTTGATGAAAAATTTATATCAAATGTACCTGAATTTCTAAAATCGAATGCAGAAAGCAAAATATAGAACTTGTTGAATTTTTGTCTACATCACTTATTTCATATTTACTTTTTAATTTTGTTATTAAACGTTGCTTGTATAAAGTAAACTTGTAAAATATCGAATAGATGCGCTTTAGGAGGCTGGTATGTACACATTCAGCAACTTTCCCCCGTCGTATTAAGATATTACTTGTACACAAGGAAATATCAGATACACTCGAATATATTAATTATCGCGGATCGATGGCTATCGGAAAAAGCATTTTCGAATTTCATCATTAATCTCGTCCATCAACAGCCGTCTAACTATTACCGTATAATCGTTCATTACGCGAAAGCAGATTCGTTCGCGTACCGCCGTTTTAAGGATTAACGGACGCCGCAACCGTTCATCAACCTCGCGCGCATAAACGGACGCTTCATCAACGTCTTTAGGTCTTTGCGGGCCGACATACTTGATTCGCCCGATTCCGTCTGCGCCGCGTTTCGGCCTGTCCGTCTATCTCCACTATCGCACGTGTCATGATTTTCCGGAAACGCGCAACCCTCATTTGGTGCTCGCCGCGTATAGTCGTCACTCACTTTCCTCGTCCTACTTTTGCTGTCGCGCCGTTCGCATCTAATGGCTCGTGTGTGCGAATCTTCTTCCGCCGATGAGCGCGGAGTGTCGAGCACACACAACGCCGCTGCAATCGCGCCCCGACTGCATCCCGTCGCCCAAACATTCTGCAGTTTCGCGCAAAGTCGGAATTTCGCAGGAGATACGAATACCAAAGTGCACATGAATTCTCCAAATCTCCTTCCTTTCCGCAGCGAGAGAGCTGTGTGTTAATCGCGCGCAGTCGCTCTTTGCGAACTGGGACCGCCGCCCGCTTTCTCTGATCAAAAGCAAACGATAACCGCGAGAACTTTGTCGGAACCTTCGAGCGGCGAACCACGTCTACTACTCCGTATTTTGAAATTTTAAACGGATCCCTATTGGAGTCGTACGCGATATTGGTACCGCGCAGGAATACTTGAGCGTTATTTAATTGATCGTTTTTAATTCACGCAATCGAACTCGTGATTAAATTGCGCGCTTAATGGACTCTGTGTATTATATAGGACTTCCTTTCGTACAATCGTCCAAAAAGTCCGCCTATAATGCAATGTGGAAAAAGGTAGGTACGTATTAACGTCAGGATTCGCATTAAATAACAACAGTCAGCTCGTAATAACCATCGTGTTATACATGTTTGCGCGCTTTTTCCCATTTTGTATTCATTCTTCATGTACGCCGCACATCCGTTTTAATTCAGTCGACGTCAACGGGGGAAGTACGGCGCTTCTCTAGGTACTGGAGATGTTCATTTCTCGAGCGGTTAAATCTGCTTTCAGAACGCGACGCGATAATCTCAATTTTGTCCTCCTATTCAGATCGCATTTCTAAAGGGAAACGAGAAAATCCGTGATGCTCAAAACTAAAAGCCACGAAGTCTTGCACATCCGCGCTGCCTCTAAAAGGTCTTATTTTCAGCGGCACAAAGTAATGACATGTTAAGCCCTGTGGGTTTTTTTTTATAAACCATTCTTTTGAGCAGGAAGCTTGACCGTGAGGCATCAAAAGAGGCAAATTGTGTCGCTTTTAAAACATTCATTTACCTGTGTTCCCTCTCCAAAACATATTATACAAGTATAGGAGAGTTATTACTGGGGTTGGCTGTTGCAATTTTGTTTAGGAATCTTTTATAGCTAACGCGTAAATTTATATCAGTGCATATCTATACACTGTTTCAAGTATCTCCGATTAAGTAATCAATCTTTGTTTAATTTCTATTTATACTTTTAAATATTGAAAATCGAAAGTTTTCGTTAACTGTAAAAGTTAACTGTAAAAACGTGTAACTACAACGCAAATTGTTACATTTACAATATTACATCTCAAATATAGGGTGCCTGTTAAGTCTATTTTTACTCCCAAATATTTCGAGAATGAAATTATGAAAAAACCGTGAAATACGGGTTTAGTTCTTTCTTCGAGGAGTTACTCTTTTTCTGTAGAGTAGCCCTTTAGGTCTCCTATATTCATTTTTTTTTTTATTCCATTACGATGGCAATGTTACACAGAAAAAACAGCATTGGAAACATTAACATCAAATTAAAACTAATATAGTCTATTTAACAATTATATAAGCAAGAAATTATATTCTTTCTTATAATATGAAACAATGATAATCTTGTTTATATATAATTTAATCTTTTTTAAAGAATTTAATAATAATAAACAATAATAATTGGATCTGGACCGTTTAAGGCTGGTATTTATAGTCGTAAATAATTTTCAATCTGTGATTGAAAGAAGGAAAATGAATGAATGAATAAATCTGTAGTTAATTACGTTTTCAATTAAAGATTGAAAACTGTTTGCGACTATGAATACCTACCAGTCCAATTGAATCCATGTAATCACACAAATAAGTAAAGAAGCATCAAGTACGGTCGAGGTTGGTTCTTAGTGTTTAATATTACTTTATAACGCAATCATAAATTGAAGCTAGAAATAATCATAAATTACGTTTATTATTAATTTAGTAATGCTACTAGTATCTTGAGAAAACTGTAAATAATTTATTGCGAAAAATTACTCTGACTACGCAGAAAAAAATTAGTATCATATTAAGACTTCATTGTTTCATGTATATATAAGCAAGAATATAAAATCTTTTTGGAAAAATTTATAATTTTAAACAAACATAAATTGCTTACATAAAGAAAATTTTTCTCTTCATGTAAGCAAATTATGCCTGTTTAAGATTATAAATTTTTTCAAGAAGACTTTATATCCTTACTTATATATGAAACGATGAATTGTCGATTTGATACTAATTTTTTTCTGTTTGGAGTAATATTTTTGCAATAATTTGCAATGTTATTTCTTCAATTAGTTATATAGCTTTTTTCAGTTTATAATTGAGATTCAAGTTCGATAATGTTCGGTACCCAATTTACAAAAACTAAAAATGTATTTAAGATTTACATAAAAAATTAATATTCTTTTTCATTTGATGAATTAGAGTATTGAAAAGTTCTCATTTTTTGTTTAACACTATTACTATTTTTTATCTGATATTTTTTTCCTTTCAAGTCATGAAAATTATTATTGAATAATAAGAAAATATTTTTTTCGATGAAACTATACAAAATTGCTTTATGTAAACAAATTATGTCTCTTCAATCTCAAAGTAATGATTACATATTATAATTTAAATATAATGTCTATATAATCTCATAATGACTATATAATCTCATTTCAATATAATGGCCATATAATCGCATTTAGTATACATTTATAACATTTTAATAATAAATATATTTTCGAAACAAGAATATTCTTCCTTTCCGTGTATGATTACTGTGATTCTCGCGAACGTAAATAGAAAAAGAGACGGAAAGTGGAAGACTTATTACGAATATGCGGATATTCGAGTCATTTTTAACAGAGTCAGTGACATGCAATTTCTATATAATTACATTCATGACTGTGCGTTTAACTGATCGCCTACCTCTTCGTCATTCTGCTGGTTCATCGTTTAATGCAAATTGAAATGTACCATTACGATAGGTGTGCAACAACATTTTGGTTTAGGACAGACAACGGGCAGCTGCTAATGCTGTGAATCGAGTCCCCACAGCCAGTACCCTGTTTTCCGACTGCGCGACGCCTTGGAGTCTGGATCGACGCGCGCCTTTACGCGTATTTGTTTAGTCAACTAGTGCGCGCGCATTCGCGTGCCCACGCGTGCGGAAAGTCGCACGTGTTCCGTGCGTTGGCGAGTCTGCCAGACGGTCTCTGTAAATACAAATCTCGAGTCGAATAATATATCGCGGACTAGACGCCCATAGTTTCTTTCCGAGCAACCTTCCCGTTTTTTCTTTCTTTAAATTTTCCAATTATTTACCAAAAAAAAAAAACGATACATAAATAGGCATTGCGTTATTACTTGTAAACTAACGTTAAATTAATAATCATTAAATGTTTGCAGACGTTTAACCGTGCTCGCAATGTAGTCAGTTACCTCTGATTTCACTACTCTCATCGTTTCAAGCGAGAGGAATCTGGTCGGTGAAGTCTCAGGAATACCTCGAGGCAGAAGATAATTTTCATGAAATTTACACGGCGAAGAGAGCTCACGAAAGTCCGCTTTGTATCAGAGTTAACAAAATATAAAAAAAAAAAACTGTTGAGTTTCTGAGGTAACAGATTCGTTTCAAAATTGATTTTGTATTTACCAAGAGAGAAACCTGATTTATAATTAACTGCGATTTACTAATGATATTACAAACATTTTCTAACATTACGTCCATTTTAATTTTTAATAGTTGAGAAGAAACATGTTCGTAACTTTTGATGGGAGAACATCTTCGTCAAAAACCGGAGTTGTTATCTAAACGTTAACTGAGAAATTTTTTCTACCTTTGCATAAGAAATGAAATGGCAGACTGTTAGCAGTGCGTAGGAAAGAAAATACTTCGCATGTACCTTCGCGCTTCATACTCGCATTGGTCTCGAATTTTTCTAATTTCTAGACGAGCCAGTTATTATTTTTCATTTGACCGATTTTATTTATAATCTTTATTCCGCGCTCTCCGGCCTTTGTCAGTGCGCAGTGACCCTTTTCGCGAATGGGTCTTTTGCTTACAATCACGATATTGTCTTTAACGTTCGCCCGTCGTTACCGAAGGGAGACCAGCCGCAACCCCGCGGAAACGACCGCAGCCGCGTATTCGCCTTAATTAGTATCTGAAATGGCCGACGGTCGCCCTAACTGGCGCGGATAACGCGACGCGAATCATGCGATTCGTATTCAGCCGCGATCGCGCGATACCTCTTACACCCATCGGCAGCAGATAGTGGGCCGGCTTTCAAAGAGAGTAGGTACCCGACATGTGCAACGGAGGTCGCGGCCGGCCATCGTAATTTCGCGAGAACCCGTGTGGCATAATAAAGGTATCCGCAAGTCCGATATTCCAGCGAGGAACCAGTCGAAGCCGCGTTACTCCGTTACTCCGCTGTGCATGCGGCAGCGACGGCGGCGGCGACGCGGGGAAAAGTGGGCGGCGGGATTGTTAGATCAACGACCCGCTCATCGTAACCTGGGTCACTACGATACAAAGCGGTCTTACCCTCTCTCCCTCGTACACGCGAGGCGCATTCTTCGTCTCGAGCGCGAGCTGTATTCGCTTCTTCCTTTACCTACCGGTTGCCTTGTCTGCAGAAAAGCTGCAGTTGGCTTTACGAGAAGCTTTCATCGTAATCTTCCGGGTGATTAGTAAAGATATTTCAGCGCCCCGTTAACGACGTATTTTAATTCATTACAATTCATTACTTGCGATGATTGTAATAGGGTGTTAATGTAACTCCATAATTTAAAACAAAGGAGAAGTATTCTCATCTCGCTGGCTATTCGCGCGCGACGTTCGGATATCATTAAAATGTCGTTAAACACAGTAGAAAATATTGTGCTATTGAAAATAAGTATGGTAACACATGGTGGCTTTATCAGAAGCATATCGAATATCGGAAACCTATTTCGAACGCTACGTTGCAGCTTTTAAAACAGCATGAATTGATGACAAAACATGTCGTGCGTCGCAATATCTTAAATGATAGATAAGGTAGACAGCTGACTGAAAATGTCTAAAAGCTGTCTTCGTAACTATGATTCTCGTATAGAAACGCTAATGATAGTCGAACGTAAATCTATTTAGCCGTTGGCTGACATATCAGATATCTAAGGGATCTGATGTTGCAACGGTGGGATATCGGTAAATATATCCTTGAGACAGATGAGGAGTACGTTAACATTAGATATCTCTATCATTAATAATACATAGCTGTAAATGAACCGCATGGCGGAAAGTACGCGTGAGTGATACCAGTATTTTTATCTCCTTCATCTTTAGCGAATCGCAGGGTTTTTTCTAAATCATAAAAATATGAATATGATTTTCTGTTAGACGCAGAAATGTGATAAATCCGAAAAGCTATATTTTCATTAAATAAAAACTTGCTATCTTTAAACCATTTATTATATAAATGGTAATTTTTCTTCGGACATATTATAATGAGTGTAAGAACAAAATTTTAGATTTTTATTAATATTGTGAAGACTTATTTACAAAAAAAAAAAGGATTGGAAACTTTTAGACTTGTTTAGTTCTTGTGAGAATATTATATTTGTTATTTATTTGTGTTCTATGTACATTTGCTTTTTTCCATGACATTAACAATGAAAAAACCTGAAGAAAGAAATATTATTTAAAGTGTGAAGCAGTAATTTTTTCCACTTTTTCTTTACAACATTTTACAAATTGTTCTTACAACAAAAATATCCTTTTATATTTCTCTTTGTATAAATATGATAATTTTTCTTTGGACATATAATCGATATAAGAACAAAGTTGTAGACTTTCATTAACCCTTTCGCTACGACGAGCAATTATAGTCACTCTCCATAAAAATGAGTTTATTAAGAAATTATAAATATTCTTTTTTAAGGAAAGTTCTTTTTCTTTTAAAAAGCATCGTCAAAGCAACTTTCGGAGGAGTAAGATATAAATTGGATGACTTTGTGCGCGCAATATATACAGGGTGTTGAAAAAAAAAGGTTACATATTTTGATAGCAGGTAGTATTGATCAAAACAAGAAGAAAAGGTCTTATGGGTCCTAAAACTAATATCTTCAAAGATACAAGCTATTTTGTTATTTGAGCTCTTTGTCATTTTCTCATTAGTCAGGTCATTTTTAGAATGTAATGAACAAAGGAGTAGGAGAGAGTGGGATACAATGAGGATATCTTTTTTCTAGGTGTCTTAAAAAATAAAAAATAAACAAAGAGAGATAAAGAAACAATTTTTATTTTAATATGAAATATTAAATATTAAATTATTTATTTTTCATAAAAAAATTGAAGTAAAGAAACTGAATGTATGATAACAAAATAAAAACTTTTTTTTTTTACAAAAAAACAAAAAAATTTAATGCTGACTTAGTTTCTGCTCTTCTTCGAGTTATCTTCAGTGAACAAATCCAAATTTCAAGTATACAGCCAACATATTGCGTGAATTCTTTCGAATTTGTTGCGGAAAATAGAAAATTTTTAATAATTTTCTTCATGGAAAGGAATGTTATCTATCTTGGTTAGAAAACCAGGTAACAAAAAGCAAGTAAATTCACTCAAATCTAAGACATACTCGCATATAATGGTAACCATGCAAAATGTATAAATTGAATTATGAGTATAATACGCAAATCCTAAATCGTAAACATTTTTTGACATTTATAATAATAAAAATAACGAGTGCGAACACCCAAAAAACGTTATGAGATGTCACAACATAACGAGTGCGAACACCCAAAAAACGTTATGAGATGTCAATACAACATTAAGAGTTACAAGTTGGTTATTACGAAAATTCTATGTTTATTATCTATTTATATATATATATTTTTAGTTTTCTATATGATTTTTGCAATAAAAATTATTAATGATGCAGCAATGTAACGCTACTAACAGAATGATTTGGCACCCAAAGTTTTGATAAAAAATGAATCTGTTTGTTTTTTATAGGAATCTCTTCGTATATATACTTTTAATAAATAATAGCTTTCCAGCAAGAGACATAAATCATCAACACAGTCATTCTGTTTTTACTTGACATTCAGCGAGAGATAGACAGAACGACTCCAGTGTCGATTTATGTTATTGGAAAACTTCTAATATAATCGTATGCAAAATAAGACACTGATTTCGAGACATAATGTCTCGAAGTCTTTTAAAGATTGATTAACTCGGAAAAAATTGTTCTCCTCTTCTTTTCTCTTATTTTCCTAAATCAAGATCAGAGATGCACGTCGCAAAGTAAAAGTTATAAATATCCAACGCGTAAGACAGTATCTAGCAAGAAGATACCTTCGCCTTTCACATTGATCGCTCTTCTTCTATTCTTCGCAGTCGTCTCGTAAGAAAGGCGCGTTCGCGCGTTATTGAGCTTGCTTACGTTAGCGCACAGTAACGAGACAGCACTGGTACCTCGTAAACGTTCACCGTGCGGGCTCGATACAGCGGGCGGTCAATTTACGCGTACTACACACGGAGGCCAGCAGATACACGTAAAACGTACAGCGGGAAGGAGGGAGGACGATGGTGGAGAACGGTCAACATGACATCCGCACGTCCGTCCTGTAACGAGGACAACTCGTCCCTGGCCTCTTTCCGAGGAAAAGTATATTTCTTTCATTTCAAACCGTCTTTCTATGCCATTTAAAATGTACCATATCACCGTGACCATCGGTTCAAGGCAAATCGGTTATATTAGCGAATAGTTTCCATCGAAATGCTCGAATTTCCTCTCGCGCACCTTTTTGACGCTATTTTTGAAATTCATCTTCGATTATTGTAGGATTATTATTACAGGACCGTCACCGTCGACATTCCTTCAAAATTGCGGTACCGCGTTACGTCTCTCTGAAATCGAAAAGTCTAGTGGTATGCGCGATGTTATAACGTTCCCAGGCGCATGATGCATCGTACGGAGCACGGTACCGTAAACAATAGCTGTCCATTTCTAGCGTGATTTCTTGAGAGGCGGCGAGACGGTGTTCAATTCTCGAGTATTAGATTGTCCGTACGACGTCTTGCGATCGATAATGTCGTACGTGCACGGTACACCGCATGTTTTCGCGATGTCTACGCGAAGGTAAACCGCGCGTGTCTCTCGCTCTTTCTCTTTCTCGCTCGTGCTCTCTCTTCAAATGTCGTCGCTTGAGAAATGGTCGTACGCGAGGAGCGATCGTAAACGTCGTGTTTTCGGGAAAGGAGTCTCCCCACGTGAGGCGGAATAGTTTACTCTCTCACTTTACTGCCCGGATGGCGAGGACAGTGCACTGAGAAAATCTTGTACCGAATATCCACGTGACGCACGCCTTTCTCATTCCTCATATCTTCGCTTGTCTAACTCCCTCAAGAAACCGAATGAAGTCTCTTTTATTCTTTCTAACAGTGCTTGAAGTTTCGTGCCCATAAAATATGAAAATATTTCAAGTGTAATCTTCATTCGTAAGCCATTTCTTCTTGCGATTTTGAGAGAAATAATTGTAAGTCTGTGAAAATAATTAAGCAAAGGATAACAGGATTGTTTCAAAAAAAGTACTGTTTCCTTTGATCTATTACGCATACATATCCATGCATATCCATAGAATGGAAAGGTTCTACCGTAGTTGGACCTGTCAAGGAGTCATTTCCGATTCCGTTAGAGGTAAGCGACGAAGAGAAAGGGTGGCTCGTTCTCGTCGCACCTCTCTGTCGATAGTCCTCACTCGCATATTAATCGATTTGTACCCCGCTCGAGAGGTCCTTCGGCGAGAAAGTTCGGTCGACGATAGCAGCAACCCAATCTACGAAAGGCTGCAAAAGCAAGACGCGCCCCTGATCGACCGACCGACTGTTCTCACCGACCGCAAACTGTGATGGACATCGTCATTAAACTCGACTTCAAGCGCACATCGTAGGTGCTCACCTAGGCGTTCTCCACCTCCCTCACTTCTCCACCTTCTCTCGACGGCGGGCCGCCGTGTATGCGTCATGTGCATGATCTGTGGACGTTGGGAGGGCTGACCGAGCTTGCATCAGGAGGTGCAGAGGTAACCGAAGAGTACGAGTGAGAGAGATAGATTGAGAGGGAGGGAAATCTGAGGGGAAACCGAGGGGGTGGGTGTTCTCGATATGATTAATGCCCCGCATGCGTGTTCATATGTGGAGGACAGCTGTGAGTGACTCGTGCCCCGCCCAGCTACCACCGTCGACATTCGAGCGAACGCACACCTACAACGGGAGAGAGAGAGAGGGGAGGAGAGCGAAAGAGCGTTATCCTCTCCTCTCAGGCCGGGATATGCGCCCGAACTACGACCACGCTTACCCTCACGTTGCAACATCGACGCGCGCGATACTCTATCCCGAATACATGACGCGTTCGACGCGTATTAACTGGCATTACGGCTATGATGTGGTATCACTCGCAACCGTGACCCGACCGCTGCTCGGCTCTCTTCCGACGACCCTGCGACGCTTCTCGTGCCGCCCGTGTGTGCTCGTTTTTAGTTTTTAACACGACCATGCATAATGCGTTAGCAATTTGCTCGCAGCTGGAAGAGAAAAAAAAGGGTTATGACCGAAGTGACGACTGTTTTTGATGAATGAAAACGCGAGGTAGGTTAGAAGGGAATTGGACAGGAGACTTTATTTTAATTTAATTGTTAAATATTAAAGTTTAATTGTTAATTGTTAACGTGGTTTCCAACGTTGGGGATTTGAAGACCCAAGCGAATTTTCAATGTTGAATTATTCTGCCTCAAATTCGGTCACGTATATAAGAAAAGTAAAAAATGTTTTGGATCAAACAATCATGAAATCGTATTCTGGAACGTTGAACGAGTATATCAGAACTTTTTTTAGATTTTTTTAAAGCCCAGAAACCTTTTCAAAAACTATCAGTGACCCGATTGGATTAGAAAAGGGGTGAAAAAAACATTCGACCGCGAAGAATTGAACATGTTTCAATACTTTCACGTAAAACGAATCAAGCCTCCTATTATCGTTTCAACATTAATGTGATTATGCATCATATAAAAAGAAAAATAATTATTTGTATTTAAATAACGACCAGTTTATACGACGAGCATTATCTTTTCAGTATCATTGAAATATAGGAAATATTGTATCGTCAAGTGATTTTGACGTCGCGCGAGGTCGAGCCGCGAGCAGGATGATTTATTCCACAGCGACTGGTGGCGACGTTTAATTAACCGTACGCGGCTCAAGTTCTCCCATTCTCGCGAAAGTAAGCGTTACTTTGGGTAATGCGCGCGAAAAATTATGAGTGTACGAAACGAGATTAACCGTTTCCGTTCTTTTCGTGCACCGCCCGCGTCATCACGTTCGCTTCCTTTCTTCCGCGCCGCGCATTACTCGCGAAACTTTTCTCGGGGAATTGCACCGGACCTTACTATACTAGATTATACGGCGGTAAAAAATTTATCGCGATCGTCACACACGCATAGAGGCAGAGCTCTCTATCTCTCCCTCTCTCTTGAAGATTAGTTCATAAGGCAAGAGATATTAAAATGCATCGCAGTAAGCGCGATGGCATCGAAAATTTATGCTACGTTGTTTTCAAAAAGGACACTTTTCTAGAGTATAAGTTCCTTTTTCATTTACTCGATTTGATGTTCATCGTAAACGTGAAAAATGTGAGATCGACGTTGCGCTGTCCTAAAGCGTAAAGAGTAAAAAAAACAGTATTATCTGATACTTGATACAGTATTTTTACGTACATCGTTCTAAAAAATAGAATGTACGGTGCGGAAGTATGAACCTTCAACCGAGTCTTCAAAAGTCGTAAAGTTCCTTATATTTTGCCTCTCTTGTTATATCCTTGTTGTGCCTTAAGCTTTCTTCGCTGATATAAATTAAAAATTAAACACCGTGATGCTTTCAATTGTTTATAATATTTTTCGCGAGGTTGTATTGGTTAATGGAAAATTACGTCTCCAAGAATTTGTTCACATATTGCTTTTTGTTCGCTTTTTTTTTTCTTTTTAAAGAAAGGTTCACGTATATTTGTAAAGTATTATTACGCGATATTTAATGTCATTACCGAGCACACATTGTTGCATCAAAAAGTAATTTACATCTTTCATGAAATTGTTTCCCATTATCAAATTATTTTCCATTATCAAATTATTTTCTAAGGAGTGATGTACGCGATATCACAACGATGCTCCCAGCGATGGCCCTGTCGTATTTGCTGGGTTAATTAGAGGCTAATTACGTTCCTATATATATCTAGTCTTGTTATTCGCGTTAATACCTCGGCTTTCATCGCTTTTGCTCGGCATGTAGCTAGTTAAAACTTACGACGCCAACGCTAAGCTTAGCGTTCTCCCTTAACTCTTCTCTTTCCATTACACGGGTTGCTCCTAGATTTCATTTCGTCGTCAGCACGGGGCACCCATTCGCTTTACGATGAAGCTTTTATCTGTTGACATTTATCCTCCGTAAGTCAATAAAAAATCCAATGCTTTTTTTTTCCCCTTTCGATATCGAACTTCGACATCTGAATTTGGATATCGAATGGAACGAAAGAAAATTGCGTCAAAATTATTTTTAGAGTTTACCAAATTTCCTCAAACTCGGATGGAAGGATATGCAAATACTTCTCGTAAGCGCAAGTTTCTTTAATCCGTTGAGACTTTATTTTTTTTTCTTCCCGAACGTCGAAGCGAGAGAGCGGCATTTATTTTCCTCGTTCGTGAAAACTGAAAAAGTGATGAAAGTATAAATTTTTAAGTGTTTATTAAGAATAGAAATATAAAATAATTTTAAGGAATAGTGAGTTTTTTTAATTATTAGTTAACAAAAATGTAAAATCGCTTGAAACGTTCCAGAACATGTAAGGTTATTAGGCAACGCTCGAACTTCCATGTTATTTCATTTCTTTTGTTATGTCGAGCACACCTTACATGATTTAGTTGGATGCTGCTTGTTGACTGTAGGCGGAATATGTCTTGGAAAAGGCGGAATATGTCTTGGAAAATGTGCTCTTATTATGTATTTGTAGCGAATGCTGCTTTCTGACCTCGCTTTTCGAAAGAAAAGAAGTACGATATTAATGAGTTAAAATGAAAAAAAATATATATATCTATATATGTTAAGACGTATTTTTAAAGAATTAAAATATTGGAGTTTAATATAATTTAAACAAATAATTTGCCAACTGAATGTATCTTTAGAAACTATACATTGCAGAAGGTTATAACGAGTCACTGTTATCGTATTCGAACATGAATATACATCAGACTCGTTATGCGATATCAATGGGTTAACAACATGCATATATGTACCGCGACAAATAATTCCTTGTCCTGGAGAGTAAGCAAGGAAGAAAGAAGGTACGAGTAAACATACATTTCGGCAGACGATTCCTAACGGGCGTCGACCGATCTACTTGGGAGATCGAGGAATTCCTCGTGATTTGTTGGCCAAAATAAATCGCGGCAGCGTATTCAACGTGGCTCACGATAAGACGCTAGGTGCCAAGCAGGCGGAATTACGAGGGATATCGAGCACAGATCGAATTCGATTTGCAATATGCAGAAGGGTTGGGGAGAGGGGTGAGGGGGGTGGGCAACTCGTTCGGGCAACGGGGCAGGGTGGGCAGAGAAGCCGGGCACTTCGATTGAAAATAGTTCGGTTTCAATCTCGCCCCATCTCGGTGGTTCTCCGGAGCTCCTGAATAAACACTGACTTTCTCGCTTCACCTCACCCGGAATCAATTCTAGCGAATAACCGAGGTGTTAAGCTCACTCAAGCCGACGGTGGCGCGCGACGGCGGTGGCGACGACCCGTCGTCGCGGCGGGATACAAGGGAGGAAATTTAAGGGGCTTCCCCGAAAAGAGACGTTTCTGTGGCTCTCCCTCTTCCCTCCTTCTGGAAACCAACCGCGCTCAGAAAGAAAAAGCTGCGGGAAAGGAAGGCGGCGGGAAAATCTGCAAGCTGCGCGCGATGCTGCGTCGCGTAAACACATCCATCATGCTACACGTTGCGGATTAGGTCCTATCTGCGGGATAGAATCTCGTTACCGACGATGATAACGTGCTCGTCACGACGTTAGTTTTTCCTTTTTTCTCTCCTCCTTTCTTCCCTTATTGGCGCGTGATTCAGTACGATACGCGCAATGACGAAATATTTTCGAGCTACGCCACCGCCACCGACCTTATATAACTCTCCCTCATAGACGGGAGTTGAAATAGTGTTTGCCTTTGCGGAAACTCACATCAGTTCGCGAAGCATGTTTTCCTTGCATCACGTCGAGTTACGAGTACGCCGATTACATCGTCATAAGTGCTCTGACGCTCAACAATTTAGTACTGCGCGCGGAAATGTTACATGTCATAATATATATATAATATTCTCCAAATGTTCTTTCCTACGAAAAATATCTTGTACAGGGATAAGATGACGAATTGTTAATTTTTCCAAGTTAACAAATCGACGAACCAGTGCTTAATTGATTAGTGACTTTAGATGATGATAAATAATCTGTGTGGTAGAGTTTAATTTCAATCTATCAACAGGAGTGGATAATATAACAAATTTATTTTGAAAGCGATTATATGTAATGTTTTGATCATAAGGAGTGATATAATAATTGTAAATATTTTTATCTTTTCTATATATAAAATCACAATATTGAACGGCTAAAAGCGTACAATAACATATTTGTATTATTTAATTTACATATTGCGACATTTTTATTTAATAAATAAATAAACACGACTGTGAGTAAGATAACGAACGTCGCACATGGGCAGGGTAATATATTTGTATATTTGTTTTATCGGTCTTAACAACATTCTGATTATATAAAACGCAATTTTAATCGCAATATGCGTACCACAATTTTAATAATTCTATTTTTACAGATTACATAAATATTTGTTGTTCCATTTACATTTTTCTTTAATTACATTGTAATATCAAAATAGTATGAGATTATTAAATTACAACAATAAGAAGAAGAGAAATTATAATAAATCTTTTTATTCATATGAATACATTTTTAACTTTACTTGACTGTTTTCTTTCTATCATATTTATTATTAATAGTTATCTTACCCTCATATGGGGACAAAATAAAATTGACTTGTCCTAAAAAAATCTTAATTTTAAAAAATTTTAGTTTATCTAACAGCTTCTAATTTTTATTGATGATAGATAAGACTTTAGTGAATCTGAAAAAAAATAGATTGGTATTTTTACATTATCACAGAAATTCGGAAAAATTGACAAAGCTTAAGATCGTCGTTTTATTCCGCTGTTTTCTACTCTCTTTTTTTCAGCGCATTTTTTTTTTAATTATTGTTTATCGTCATTTATCGCTTTACATAGTAAGTTATGAGTTTCTTCCAAAAGTAAAATGTCTTCTGTTTTAAAAATTCTAATTAAAAAAATTTTAATTAATTTACCTTTTCGAGTAACAAATAATATCGGTCACGTCGAACAGAATGGCAACGGCATTTTTAAATAATTTATAATAATTTGCTTATATATATGCATAAATTCTATGTCTGTTATTTGTTTCGAATTATAATTTTTACAAATTGCGCGGTTTGTTAACATGATACATTACACAGTATATCGTAGCTACTGTCACATTACACGCGATACGTCATCTCTGTGATAAAAAATATCAAGCAATTGCAAACTAAATATGTAATCTTTCATAACAAGATATTCTATTACGTGGAAAAATTGTGTATGATGGAGGAGTCGCGTCAGGCTCGTAACGAATAATTGTAATTCACCTAAATGCATTTTTATTCCTACTTATATTTTTCAAGCGTCGCACTAAAACGAGAAATACAGCACAGAAATGACATAAATGACGATATTCTTTAAATACTAATCTCATGTTATGTCGGAAAAAGACAAAAAAAGATTACGAAAAATTTCCATTTCAGAAATATTCTTAGCGTCTCATGAATATTGAATCGGTTTTTTTTTTTGTAAATGAATGACATTAGAAACCAGTTTATTCTGTCAGCATATTCTCTAATGTAATCAAAACTTGGTCATAAATTACATCTAAATAGTTTTCTCAAATAGATCGCGCGGGGCACCCCCGTATGGATTTTTGTTTCGGGGTGTTGCCGAGTTCGTCTAATGTTATAATAATTAATTTCTGTCGTTTACAGTGTTTCGTGAAGTTTCGAAAAATAGCATCTCGAAAGATTAATGGCTCGTCTAGGTTTGCTGATTTAGCAATTTAATGATATAATGGATTTAATCTTCAACGAACGGAGCGCTTGATCAATTGGACTTGCCGCCATCAGCGTGACTCTCTATTTACTTCTAATTTAATCATTGCATGACCGTCGACGGCATATAGCCTACATCTGCATCCGACAGTGGTACAGGCACGTAGTAAATGTATAGCGATACTATGCGACGTACACAAATGGTTGCGCAACGTATAAATTCCGCCGCGCTGTCTCTGGGTCTCATATGGAGCGTGCCATTGAAACGTGTTTTTGCTATGAATTCGACAAATATTTGCCCGCGTGACATGGGAAGGTTGACACATGCCGTTATGGAAAAAACCGCGAGCGATAAGAGATCAATCGCGTGTATCGTTATTTCGCGGCGTGCAAAATTGCATAACCGGGCGGAGAAGAAAATGGAGGGGTTACAATCAATTTTCGTTCAGCGATACAGGGCGAAATCAATTTTAATCGCGCCGTTATATCGAGAACGAAATATCAATTTTTTTTCGAGCAACACATAGCGACATATTAGACAGAGTTCGCGTTTATTAAGAGGAACCGTTGGAAATGTGGTTGCTATTTACGGAATATCAATTTCCCATTCATTTTTAATCGATTTTTCTCTCCTGGAGAGTTCGTCTCGTTAAAAATCGTTTTAGGCAATGTGAAACTAAAATCACCTTTATTATCAATGTTGAGAAATAATTTCTGTAAGCTCATATTACCGTTATCATTATCTCTCGTTTGCTAACGATTGTTACTTCTTTCTGTAACGGTGACGAATTTTATCGTTTTCTTTATTATTATTTTATAAATATATAATACATGCTTATAGACGACCATGCTACGATTAATCAAAACTATTCATATTTGAACTAGCTACATAGACAATTGAATGCCACTCTAAAAAAAAAAGAGCCGTCAAAATTCTGTGATAAAGTACCAGTTACTTTTATAAAAGTTCCCAACCCTGTTTACGATACACGCGATTTACAAGTAAACGTATTTCGCATTAATAAAATCGACTTCCATTGTCGCTTCTGTACTTGCCGGTTACTACGCGCTACACGCTAGTCTTTCCGGGTGTTTAAGATATTTACAACGCAAGATGATATTTTCAGCCATTTTCCGGGTGTATACACAAAATGTACGACTCGGTGCAGCGTTTCGTTTCGCCGATCCCTCTCCGCTCTTGTTTTCCAGCCGCACCCAGCTTTAGCCTGCATCTTCAGCCTGCGTTTCCTGCGGCGCGTCCTCCATCCACCCCTTCGACCGCTCCTACACGCGTTCGCTTCGTTTTCTCTCCGCAGCATTTCTTTGCTCTACCGCGCGAGATCGCGCTTTTACCGACAATTCACCCTCCCATCTCGGTAATAATTGAATTCGCGTTACGTCTCGGCTACCGCGCGCGAGGAACCGGGGAAGCAAGACGAGAACGCGAGCGCGGGGCGATCGTGGACGTTTCGTATTTGAAATTGAGAGGAGAAGAATACATAAAAGACAGAGAGCGGCTGTGGAACATCGAGGCAAGTGGCCGCGTATTGTACCTCTCGCTGTTCGTCGCGGCAATCCGATTAGACGGATCTACGGGTACGCAGCGCGGACTGCGAAAAGCTACCCTTTGATTTTGAAACTTAATTTACTCATCGAGCGAGAACAAAGAAAGCCGCATGCCCGTTTGTGTAACGAGGCTTCGCTTTTGTCTTTAGTGCGAAATTTTCCTTCGCTTACGATTCAGAGAATTGCCGTCTCAGAAAATGCGATCCTGATGATGAGCACTTCTAGATAATAATTTAATGTAACATATATTATACAATGTAACATATATTCATTCATAATTTTTCAAATTTATTCATGATTTTTTAAAATTTGTTTTTATACATGTGTGTACACACACATACAAATAATTAATAATAATTAAATTTTAATTAAATAATATTCAAATATAAATGTACATATTATAATTTTATATATATATATCATAATTATTATATATATATATATATATATATATATATAATAGTATGTGTATAATGTATGTAATCTTACTTTTATGCACATTATTTAATAATTATTTTTAATTATTTAATTAATTACAGTATAATTTAATTATTATTGCATATATAAATATGTATATAATATTTGTATTTATAATATTTATACAAAATATGCATATAAAAACAAGGAAAACAAATTTCAATTAAATCACTTTGTTAATGGATTTATAAAACACGAATATTCAGTTACTGTAATTAATTGAATTCGATACACGTAGTCTATGAGTTCGTCACATTTTACAATTTTGATCAACCGATATAAAATTGCGTCAACGCGAAGTAATATCATATGGGTACAATGATAATTGTTCTGTCGCGCCAATGAAATTGGTAAATCAAATGAAATGGATTAGTCTGTTATTTTTCCGTGACCGTAACCGCAGAATAACGGCGCGTTAATTAATTATCGATTTTCTGAATTCGTTAAGCATATTCCGCCACAAGAAAACTTAGTACACCTTAAATTAATGTCCGACAACTAATTTGGCGTTCAACCGAAACCGCCTTCAGCGGCTCGAAAACACGGGAGTAAAAGCTATTTAATTTCTGGAATAAAGATATCGTGGGCGACTCTCATTTATGCGGAAGCACTCGGTTAATTTTCAAATGCTATGTTAAACAGAATTTAACAGACTTCTTTCACATTTGGGACACTGTTGGATTTTCACAAAATTATCTTGCACGTTCTTAATAATACTCGATAGGTAAATGCAATAAACAAAGCACACGTATAGAAACTGAAATTTTTATTTGATGGAGAAGTGCAAATATACATCGGCGTAACGTATCCATCAGCACGATTGAATCTTTTCGCAATTATTTAGGAACTGTCCTACATACACGTACACACCGAGTCCTGGTTATCCTCAATCCGCTCGGTGTATCAAGTGTAACGGCTGTGCCATGCGCCACTACCGTCGATCTTTTTTTTTTTTGTCAAACAAGCGGGGATAACGATTATTGCACTTTTTTCTTGGCTATTTGGTATGCATTGTTAAACGAGAACTCCCGTGGCGAAAAAAAGCGGCTTACGCGACAGCGATCGATTTGGCGTCGTTTACTTTCCCTTAACAGAAAGCTTTTTTTTTTGTTTCTCGCGTTGTTTGTACTGTGTACCATGTACCGGGGCCAGAGATTGTTTTCGCTGTTCTGCGGGATCCGAAATGGGAAAAACACGTTGTTTGTTCTTCTAGGATTTTCCGCAACGTACTCAAAACGAAAGACAGTAAATTCTCCCTCGCTACGCCCGCTGGCTAACGCTAAATGATTTACGTTTGACGTTAGCATATTTCAAATATGCGGACATGTACACGAATTTCGTTATTTGCGTGAAAGTTGCATGGTCACGCCAATTCATTTCTACGATGACTCGCGGCGCGCATTAGCTAAAACTGCGTGGTCGAAATAATTTTAATGCCCTGGATTATTAATTGCATTGGCTAATTCGCGCTAATTGTAACGAATACCGATTGTTAGAATGCAGTCGACTTAATAATTGTTATCTTAACGTATGACAGCATTTATTTATTGTTCCAGCACCATCCTTGGTCGAGGTCCTTGGAATTCGGTGGAATCGTGAATATTACGCTACCGTGAATCCAGAGCGAAAGTAAGTTGAAGTTTTCAATGAATTATTTAAACAGTTTCATAAACCGTCGCAGATATTAGCCGCGTTTATAATAGAAATTATAATGGAAATTTTGCACTCGCAAAAAGAAACAGATTCTAGGGCATGTATTCTATATCTAGCATATACTTATAACCTAATTTTTATAATTATACGTCATTATAATGATTAGAAATTATTTAATCCACTTATAACGAGATGCATGTTATAATGAGATTAGGCAAGTATAATATTCCTGCTAATTGGTTTTATTTATGATAAAATCAGCACATTTAAATAACGAAATGGCGACATCGAAAACAGTTCTTATTAAAATGTAATAATACACTTCTCGTTTGTATTAAGATTTTATTTATACTGATAAAATCAAATTATTGACTCTCAAAATCGTATTTAATTTCATGAAAGAGAGAGGTTTATTAAATTTGTATTCTTGTTCATCATTTATTCCTTCTTTAATTAGTAAATAGGGGAAATAAACTTTTAACGACGTTTCTGTGACAATTGTATTTTATATTGATTACTGCATATGGTAAAAAGAGGTCTCGAAACTTGGAATATTAAATGTTACATTATTCAACGGGTATATTAATAATATTTTATTAATTTTCTATTGCTTAAATATTGAATTATTGATCTCTTTTACATCATTTCTGTGGTTATTTGGATTCTATGATTCTTTTTGCTACAAAAATAAATTTATATCAATATAAAATTGTGATAATTTATCTTTTAATTATCAGAGTCACGGATGTTACAAATCATATTATTATTCACTTTATCTTTAAAGAAGTAACACATATATAATCCGGCCGAAAGAGATCAAGCTTATCTTCCGTAGACAGTTGATATCGATTCATTCACGAACGCAGTAAAGAGCGTATTTGCTCTCAAAAGTCATATTTGCTGTATCAACCCCAAGACGAATGACAAAGCACTGTCTTACTCCTCATAACTAACACAAACCATCGCTACATAATGACGACGTGGGGAACAATGAGAGTAATGTTAGCATTTGTTGGTACTACCCTTTGGCAGTTAATATCAATAAAAACGGAAGGAAAGAAGAGCGTAAGAGTGCCGACAAGCGCGTCCTCGTATTGTTAAAATTGTTATACTGTCGTGTATCTTCAGAGAAAATTTCTTTTCTCTGTCCAGCTCTCACAAAACACAAAGGGAAAAGAAAAGTAATCAGGATGAATTTCTGACTGCCTATGAGCATAGAAAGGTATACTTATAAAGCTATATAAAAAAGTTCATTTTTGTATTGGCCAAACGGTTTATCACAACAAGACACTCATTTCGACGCCAAAAGATTAAAAGTCTAAAGAACCCTAGCTTTTGAAAACTCCTTCTTTGTTCCGAAATATTTAATTAAATGACGAATATTGTCTGTATACTATTAAATTGGATACAATTCAAGTGTGCATTTGGATACAATTTGAATATGAATTTAAATTTATAATGTCTATTATACCGAATTTGAATTAGTTTTTAGTCACTCCTATGTCATCGTTTCTACTCATTAATTTAACCGAAACAATGAAGTTAAACAATTGGAGATGCATTCAATTTCATTCAAATTTAAATTATTATTTACTAAATGCATACACATTAACATGGACGTTGTTTACTTTGAAGTTTAACAACTTAATTACAGAAATAGCTGATTAGATGTAGTTGTTTCGAACTACTTGTTTTGTGTTAAAATGATAAATTTCAACACACATAGAAGTTAAAAGTAACACGTTATTTAATTACACTGTTAAAAATACACAGCAAAATTTTATGTAATATAACAGAAGCAACTTTCAAGCAGGTACATTAGAAACATTTAATGTTGTTAAAAGTGCATTAAATTTTGTATACACACTTTTCAGATATAGATCCATCAAATTTAATGTACTTATGTAACTTGAAAGTACATTGAATTTCATGACATTTGTAACAGTATAAGATTTAAATTTTATCCTTTAAATAATATTGAACAGTCTCGATATATGTATAATCGATTGATGTCATTAATTATTGCAGTTCTAAACTACACTGAGAAAAAAGTGTTTGGTATTTGTTACTATACTTGCACAATAAAATATTATAATTCAAGTAAAATTGTAGTAAAATTTTGTCTTACAATTAGATCCATAATATTAATAATAATCACTTTGTATTATGGTTCTAAGACAACATTTTACTACAAATTATGATAATTTCAAATTGTATTAAGATATGTTAAAAATAAAATTATTTATATGTATTAAATACACGATTATGTATAACATTTTTAACATTTGCTTATTCCTTACATAGTAATAATAACTAATAATTGTAATTTGCATGGTTAAAAACCGTTTATATGGTTAGTATCAAAAATGACTTATAATTTAAGTTCTGACAATTGTAACCATTTTTCTTCTCAGTGTATTATAAAGAATATGATTTGATGAATATTAAGAAACGAGAGTAAGCTTGCTCAAATATTTTTATAAACAACGATATGTTCACACTTGCTGCCGATAGCTGTATTTATTGCAACAGTTTTTCAAATGTTTGCGCATAACGAGTTTCACACTGAGAAATTTACATTCCGTGTCTGGAGAGTGTAAATGCACCCTGATAATTACAGAGTTGTATAGTTTCTACCAAATAGATTTATTTACTGCTAAATGCTAGTAGGATAAAATGTTCTTTGGCGAGTCCGAGCAAAGCGATGCTATGCTGTAATCAGCTTGCACGATGCAATCGGAGCGAAAACGGGACGTGAGTTTCGCGGACTAGTCTTCCGCATCGGCTTGGCGGAAGTGCTGAAACGACTTTGACGATGCTCTGATAGTTTCGTGTGACCCAAAGTTAATAACCCCGCGGTGCGCGGCACACGGAACTTTCGCGGACAATGTTCCCGGTCGCAAATTTATAAGATTCGGTCTTATTTGAAAAGTTTATGCAATTTCGCGGTCCCCGGCACACGGCCTGTAAATATTCGGTTGAACTTCGAACTTTCCGAATAATGCGGCCGAAGAGAGTTTATCGAAAAGAGCGCGGTGAGTGGATACTACGAGAAGAGATCAGATATTGGAAGAAACGAAACGTGACGTATGAATTGCCAAATTGATTGACGATTTTGCCGGAAATCTTGTTGAAAGATGCAAATTACCTATGAATAAGCTATAAATTTGATGCGAGTGCGTCACATCGATCATTTAAAAAGCTTCAGCTATTCACATAAATAATAAATAACGTGCTCTTATTGCAATGGCTATCGAAATACGATTGCGTAGCATAATTTCTGCGGCGTACATCAATCATGTCGAACAAGCGTCGTCTATTATTAAAGGAATACTTTGAACATTTTATCCATTTAAATACACATGTTTTAATAACAATCTTAGTTCCGAACATTTTTCCGCCGTGGGGTTGGGAGAGAGATTGATTCTTTGGCACGCATATGTATGCGATTGTGCACAGTAACGTCGTTTCGTGCTGAACGCGCTTTATTTATCATGTTTATAGTTTGATATAAGAAGAATGTATTGCCGCGTATTGTGAAATGGGTGTCATACGAGTGATGAACCCGAATGTGATTCTGAACTCTGTATATCAAATAATCTTGTAAGAGAGAAATATCTCGCCCATTTCTTTCTCGTATTGCGATTTTGCGCTACTTTATATTTCTTCACTGCTACAACATATTCTGCCTTTGTTCGCCAAACATTTTTATCGTTCGAAATTTAATTTTTGAATGAAAATACTCCGTACTTTTTTTCTTTATCATTTTGTTACATTCAAAGTTGAGCATACATACTTTGTTGGGAAAGAATCCAGCAGGACGTTGAGAGAAATATTTGACAAAGGAAAGTGAAGACGTTTTTAGGGGAAGAATTTTTTCAACAATTTTCGTACAACAAGCGCATCTCGCGAGAGAGAAAATCAACAAAGATTACTCCAAGAGGAAGACAGGCATCGCATTGCCTTTAGTACGATAATTTTTAATTCATCCAATCTCGGATGCGTCTCGCGTACTTCGTGAAAAAGAATAAAATTTTCCAGGCCAAAATGAGTTAAAGCAAAGCTTTCCAGCATTCTCCGCGTTTCTCTCTCTCTCTCTCTCTTCCTCTCTTTCTTCCTTTCGAATAGCGTCATTAAGTAGTACGCTCTGCAGATGATATGCGCGAGATATAATTTCAATCATATTCTACGTGGCACAGTTGTACTGTACGCGCACTGTGTGCATTATACGTACAGGTAAGCAGATATTCTCAAGGATGCGGAATCTGGTTACACAAAGGCGCGTCATCGAGACTGTGAATGCGCGGCAGGTGCATATCGACTTAGCGTCTGTGTAAATATGCTTCGCTCCGCGTCTTCGACTGCGTTACATTTCGCCGCTTATAGAGAAAGTTACCCCGGTTGCAAAGAACACGAGAGAGAGAGAGAGAGAGAGAGAGAGAGAGAGAGAGAGAGATATTACACCTGTAAGCACGCGATCGTTTTACCTTGAATAACGTTGCCTTTACGTACTATTTACAGATATAAATTCACCGCTTTCCTCCGAGAAAGCGCGTGAGTAACTGTCGTTACGTCTCTCCGAATTACGAGCTCGCGAGGATTCAGGAATTCCTTAATTTCGATGCAACGAGATTTCGCGTATCAAGAGGTACGAAATGGGAATACATCGGATAGGTTGCGCGTGTAACCTTTATGTCCTCCTATATTGGTACATTTTCACAGAAATAGACATGGTTCTAATTGATCCCGATAAATACGATCTCGAATGAACTTTCCGATATGTATAACGAACTACGAATGTTACAATTTCCAGAGGAATCAAGATACCGAGTTTTTATTTTGGAACAGGTAAAACGAATGATCTTTTATTTATTTATTTATTTTTTTTGCTTGCAACACCTTTATTTGGCTAGACATTAAAGTCCGTTGAAATTTTTCTCGTATATCATCGCGTGTGATGACACGCGCATGACCTATTCATGCTCTTAATGGAACCGCGCGAAAATAAAACCTTCAAATAGCAACTACAATTTCGTTCGTAATTCCGGCGGCACCCCGGTAGTCAATGTTGGAACGGGCTAACGACTTCGTCCTTATTCTCCGCTAATTAACTATTAACGACTTATCGGGAAAAAGTGACCTCGGTCGAGAGTTCACGCGCCCCATCCGAGAGCGCCAGCGAGCATCGCGTTTATAATTAGAAAGTCGATTACGATGGTGCCCCCGTCGTTGCGCGGTGACCCGGCGTAATGAAAACAGCACCCCTCCCCCTCCCCCTTGATAATTCACAGAAAACACCGCGCTTTTCTCCGGAACCGATCCGACGGTACGATTGACTAAGCTCGTTTGCTTCTTCTCGTGTAAATCGATCACAGCCACTGGTTATAAAGGTGGCTGTCTCTAATAAAGCGTTATTATATCGTGCGTTATCGTATACGTCGGATACAATTGTCGCGTCGCGTATGTGCCATCGGGATAATTCGTACAATGCTATGTTTGATCTCAACGTCTGGTCAATATTTATCGAACGCACAGATCTGCAGCCTCTACGTAATACACGTAATTTCGCGCGATGAAACTGGGATCAGTCGAATAAATAAACCTGATTCCAGACATAAGCATATTGAAGCCACATTATTTGCCCTCGTTGAACTGTAAAGTCTTGATTGACTCCAGACATGTAGTAATCTATCATTTGTCACACATCACACATGCATATACGCTTTAATTGAATTTCCTTCTATGAGATCGGAAATAGTCGCGTCTGAATCTTCAATAAAAAAACAGAAAGTAGAAAAGATATTTTTTATACAATTGAATTTTTATTCTCGCTTACTTTTGTACATATAATTTTTATTGTATACATTTTTATATTATATATTATTTTGATTTAATTTTATATGCAATCTTAGTTTCTAATGAAAAATTTAATTTTCTAAATGCAAGAGGTTATAATAGTTTTGTTATGATTTACTTTAACAAAAAAAAGAAATTTAAAAGTTATCCATCATCCTCATAAATTTGCAATATCAAATTACATAAGATATAAAAGTAAGCGACAATAAAAATTTAATTTTATAAAAGTTTCTTCTCTAGTCTTTATGATTTGAACAAGAAAACATATTTCCGATTTTAAATAAAAAAATTTAATTAGAGCATGTATGTGAAGTGTGAGGAATGTTAAATTAAATGAGTAGAGAGATATATGTAAAATCAAGATTTTACAGTTATAGTGGGGTGATACGTACTTTATCAAATTTAATTTTATCAAATAAAACTTTATTAGAGAGGACTATGAGAAATCATCTTGTTTACTAGTTCCGGGTAAGATTCTTAAGTCGATAAATTCCATGGTCACAAAACAAAAGTGATTACCAACGTCAGGGTGACTTGCTATAGCATACTAAAGAAGTAGATTGAAACTTAGATTGAAATAATCAATGATTGTCTTAAATTCGAACTATGTAAAAAGAAGTCGTTATCGTTAAATCGCGAAGAGATTTCACAAAAAAAGTCCAAGATATATCATGCACGTTTCAATTACCGGACTCTCTAGAAGTGTGGCTACTGTTTCGAATATTCTGAAAAAATTCTTTGATTTTCTGTCCTCAGGAGATTATTATTATAACGCTAGTGACAATTTCTTGATGGCAAATTTATGCCTGAATTCATATCAAAAAGATTATTAGATAATATTATCTTCTGATTTTTTTGTCGACTGCTTCTGTGAGCTTAATTCGGCATTTCTTTTTCTTCTATAGTTATATGTTTGCACACGTATATATACATACAAGATTTGCTCGGATTTTCCGTAGAAACTTTTACAGTATACGAAAAAAATTTTATACAAGCATAGCTTCTAAAATGTTTTATTAAAAAGTTACAGCATAAGTATGAAGTCTGCGAGAAATTTTTTATATATTAGCTTCGTGCTGATACATAAAAAATTTTCGTCTTTTGTTTTTCTTTTGCTGAAGTGATTAATGATAAAACTGTTGTGCTCTCCTGTATTTATGAAATCAAATCCCGTTATAAGAAAGCAAAACGCCCGGGATGTAGATCAGCGCGCAACGCGTTTGAGCAATAATGTGTAAACCGCGGGATAAGGATTCTTAGTTAGTTAGACAATGTTTCCGTAACTAAGTCAAGCCGGAGGTCACAATAATAACTTTAAACTCACTTTGTACGGCGCGATTGCATCGAAAACGAGGTTCTCCTTTTCGCCTCACGGCCATTTGTATCACAGGTAATTTAACAAAAAGTTGCTCGCGATATTTCGTTATTACGTTTAAGCGCTTCCAACGACGAGAGACTGAATCTCTGAGAAGTTTCAATGGAGCACGCTATACCTGGGCGTTTTTCTTGTCGAAGTCTCGGTCCACGTTCAGAGTCCCTCGCTTCAAGCGTTATCTTAAAGTACATATAACACGTATAAATCCGTCCGCCATAACTTCTTTGATATTCTCGGAAGGCGGCCGCGCACGCGGCCGTCGTCGTCGTTCAATAATCCTTATTTCTGCCGAGAAAAAGTTTCCGCGAGAAATGGGCAACCGGGGATATTGCGCGTGTTCCTCCTTCCTCGCAAATTACAAATTAAATTACAGCACTTTCGTAGCCGAAGCGCAAAGTTCCCGAAAACTCATGGCTGCGAATCACTTACAGTAATCTCTGTGTCTTACTCGCGCGATCGCTTCGTGGTGATGAGAAGGGAAAAAACATCCCCCGCCCCGACGTTGCTCACGACGCGAAAATTCTTTCACCGTACGTCCCGCGCCCGCGGACCATCTTCTCTCCTCCTTGCTCCATCACTCTTCTTAAACGCTCCATATTTACGCGTAGCTTCCGCAGCGAAAGCTGCATCGTAACTACCGCTCTCTCAAAAGTCATTTATAAGCATCGCGATATCCACCCACCCACTCGTCGTCGTACCGATCTTTACATCCGCCAATCATCGGTCGCTCGGTATGTTTTGCGAGACCTCATTTCATGCGCGAAAATATAGGACGAGCAAGGAGAGATCCGGCAGGATAACCACCGCCTCCGGTGTGTTGGTTCGCATGATTGATGAAATTTGTGTAGGAGCAACAGGGCATACTTGCCGCGTACCCTCCGGGTACGGAGCGCTCTTGATTGATAGAGGGTGTTCGAATTTGAAATTCCGCCCCCCACGGAAAGTTGACCGCCCACTCTTCTCTCTCTCTCTCTCTCTCTCTCTCTATCTGTCTCCCTTTCTCTCCTTCTGCGTCCAATGTTTTTTTTTTATCTGCGTGACACGCGAACGTGCCGGACACGCACACGTCCGCGTCGAGCAACTTCCGCGTTTCCGCGTCCCGCGACGAGACGGGTGGGAGGTTCCTTCCGACACGATACACGCGCCGCCAAAGGACACTCGACTCAACTCGTTCGTCCATCGTTCATCCGGGCTAAAAGCCGCTCCAGTCCGTATACAAGCTCCTCACTTTTCCCCGTATCCTCGTTGCTTCAGTTATTTACAAGTCAAATGCGGTCGATCGATAGCCGCGAGTACTAGGATCGAGAACGTACAGGACCGTCGTCGCTGCCGTCGCCGCCGCGCTGTGAAGCCGCATCGGAGCGCAACATCGAGAGACGGATGTACGAATCGAAGCTCAGCGCATACGCGATGTCACACGAGCATCGTCTTTTAGCCGTATCTCGTCGTTTTGCCCGTGTAATATTAACTCTGCTGTACGTACGTGCCTTTCCTCTGAAATATATTTCATGGAAGAGAAAACGCTCCGCACATGTCGTAAGCCGGTACATATACACACACACACACACACGCCGAGCAGCGTGTGTCACGGTTCAAAGGGCACTGTTTTAGCTTCAGATCTAAAACCATGCGGGCAAAAGGGATGGGCTGAAACGTGCGTGTCGGTTTTAAAGGATACGGCGCGCTCTCTTGGTACATTCGTAGTTTGACCTCGCGACTGGATCTCGCCGATCGAGCTCAAAAGAACTGCTCTCTCGCGGCCGCGACAATAAAATCTCGGGGCTGTAGCAGTGCAGCGACCGTGGCCGCCCTTGTGGACGGAGACGTCAAAAAGTTTGGGGCATGTGTACGCGGAAAGTTGGCGAAAATCTACAGCGCGGCGCTCACGATTCCCACCGGAGCGAGTTTTCCGATGAATCTCGACCGCGAGATCTTCAGCGAATCTCACTTTGTTCCCTCCCTCCCCCCCTCCGCACTTCAACGACGTTAATCCGCCGTGACGTTTGCTTTTGTAGCCTTCGAAACAGGCGAGTTACGCGATTTTAATTACATTCGTAACTCGCTGACGAGTCTAGCTCTTGAGCAAGATTGAATCGTGTTTAATTTTCAATCTTTCGCGGACTTCAATTTTGCTCGACTATTTATATATTTGTATATAGAGCAAAAGTTTACTAAAAAAAAGAATATTTTCTTAATTTTAATAAAACTTGTGTTTGCATACAACTGTGAACGCATTTTCTTAAAATAAGAAATTTATTTATTTGAAGAACCTAATTTTGTTAATTAAATAATTCGGTCACTAAAAATTCATAAAAGTTATTTTATGCCGTGAAGTCAACATTTATTGAAATATAAATTTTATTTTTCATGCATTGTTTATACATTTTTCCAATGTTTACAATGATACTAATTTAATTGGAAAAAATTTTTGTTTGGTTAAACAAATCATTTATAATTTGCAAAAAATATTTTCTGCAATACAGTAAATATAGATTACATTATATTACACATTTTTTTTTTTAATAAATAGTGATTTTAAATATGAAAATAAGAAAATGTTTATTCAAAGTCTTGGAATTATTATTGTTAAAGATAATGGAAGTTGTATCACACACAAAACGTTAGTGTATGATAATTTTATGAAATTAGATATTTAAATTAACTTAATGTTATATACATATATCATCTTTGAAAAACACATTTATTCTAGTCGGCTCCGAGAATCCGAGATTTCTGGATCACGAGTTTTTTGCAAAGAAACTATGCAAGAAATATGCTATGCCATTTTTCCGACTGAAAGATGTACGCATATATTGTCTATTTATGATATAAATATTACTAGCTATTACTACAAATAAAAAGTTATTTTTCTTAGATATATAAACTCTATTCAAGTATACGTTTTCTCAATGTAATAAGTTATTTTAAAAAGTATTTTTTATACGTAACTTATTTATTATTTTCATAATAATTTTTAGAAGTATGAATTTAAATAAAAATTTACTAACATGTTTTTTTTAATTAAAATATCCGGATTTAGTATTTTAAAATTTTATTTGCTAGACTTTAACAAGTATTATGCTGCAATGTATTAAATTTTAATTTAATTCAAATAAATTTTTAATTTTTTAATTTTAATGCTTCGGTTACTGTAGTTAAGAGAAGAAACTTTATATTTTAAATATTATTCATTTAAATTAAATAAATGTAATTTTAATAAATACATTTACTAAGATAAAACTATTTTTTTCTTAATAAATTTATAGTGAAATCTATCAAGATCTAAGGTCCAGAAAACATTTTTGGATTAAAAGTGCAAATTTAGAATCGCGTTCCATTATTCTTTTTGAAAATGTAGTTACGAGACGCACGAATTCTTTTATCAGGAAACTTTACAGCTTCCTCTTGCTCGCTAATTCGAATCTGTAGGGAGACCCGGAATGAATTGTACTTGTCGCCCGCGTCGGCAGTAAGGCTAACTTTGATGCACAACCTCGGACTCCATGACGATAATAAAAGGGGTGAAGCTTGTTTTAGTCGTTGTGCTGTATTAATTTAACTTCGGCGACGCGTCGACACGAGCGCGTCGGAGAACGCGATGCTGTAACGGTATTAAGCTAAATTGCCAACAGTTCTCGGCAGGGTGTCCCGTCGCGTTCTGAGATTAGCGGCGTTGACTAACAAAAATAAAGGAAAAGGCAGGCTCGTGGGAATGCGAGAGGGACGAAGACGGAGAGCGGCCGGAGAGACGAAGAAAATCCCGGCGGTCTCCATCCCGGCGGTCTCCGATGGCACCAAACTGCCTCAGACATAGCCAGACTTGTCCGATAACACGGAAAGTCGAGTTTAGCTTGCTGTACGGCGAGCTGTACGAAACAACTTTGCGCTGTTCACACAAGAGCGAGACTTACGTTGTAAGAAATAGCGGTATATTTAACAGTGGACCCATATGTCAAGCGAATTTCGATTCCAAAGTGCCTTTAGGTACCTTATTTTATGCATTTTGTATCAAGTTACATAACGGCAGGCATTTATTATTATCACAAAATCGTTATGTGTCAGGTAATTTGCTCAGTGACTGTCACGGACAATTATCCCAACGGACATTAACTAAAAGTGTCAAATAGCGTACGGGATATTTGTATGGCATACGAATTATTCAAAATTATTAAGCGCCGCGTATTATTTAGTAATAATTAATTCCAACCCGCGTATACGTAATATGATTATTCGATCGTGTAATTAAATAATGATCCACATCCGCGTTCAACTATCAATAATGGTGAATATACGTAAAACGCGCCAGCTGGTTGCCCGCGTTGGTAAATATTAAGCCGTAACTGGAATATATTAGTTACATGTTGCATATTTCTCTCTCTGCCGGAATATCCCAAAAGACGAAACTCCGTTCCATGCATGCAACTGCGCTCGGCTAAGTAAGTTTTGCGGTCGCAGTATCGCAGTCACGTTCTAACGTCGTCGCGCACGTTCTGCTGTTAACAGGATTCCTCGAGAATGATACCGAGAACGGTGAGCCGGTGGCTGCTCTGCGCGGCGCTTACGATTGCCCTGTGTCAAGGCCAGGTGGACTGGATGCAGTGCTCGCCGTTGTACAAGTGCAAGTGCAAATGGGTGTCCGGCAAGAAGACCGCCGAGTGCACTAGGCTGAACCTCACGGAAGTGCCGAGGAATCTCTCGTCCGAGATCCAGAATCTCGATTTGAGCTACAATAGTATAACTCGCCTAACTGAGAATGCGTTCGTCCATGTCAAACTGGAGAATCTGCACAAGCTGTCGCTGCGCAGTTGCGGCATCGAGCATATTGATTCCCACGCGTTCAACGGCCTGAGGATCATCATCGAGATCGATCTGTCGCAAAATAATATCCACCGTCTGCATCAGGGCACCTTCTACGAGACGCTGCGGCTACGGGTGCTGCTACTCGATGAGAACAAGCTGAGGTCTTTGGAGAACGGCCTATTCTTCAATCTCACCTTCCTACAGAAAGTGTCGTTGTCGAATAACAGATTGGAGAGTATCGACAACAGAACGTTTAGTAACTTGCCGGGCTTGACTTCCCTGGCGTTGAATGGTAATAATTTCAGCACCCTGGAATTACAGAGCTTTGAGAACCTGCCCAAACTCGGCAGCCTCGAGCTCCGGAATAATCCATGGAACTGCAACTGCAAGCTCAAAGCGTTCCGCGACTGGACGATTGAGCGGAAATTATACACAAACCCGACCATTTGCCACCAACCGCCGCACATGCACAATAAAATGTGGGACGAAGTCGGTAGTGATGAATTCGCCTGCAGACCGAAGATCATTTCCCTTGGACCGGCAGCCAAAATTGAAATGGGCAAAGGAGAAGTGACACTCTGGTGCAGGGCAACGGGAATCCCAACTCCTAAGGTAATTGCATCTTCGTACAAGCAGACTCGCTGATAACGTACTGATATTAAAGTGAAACCATTCGTAAATTCCTGATCCAATAAAAATCTCTCCAAAAAGAAGCGCGGTAATATCGAACTTGCCATTTTAATTGAGAATTCTTGCATACATATAAACTAACTATTCCAATCGTTGCCAGTGTCCCAATTATTGCCGCTTTCGTAGTGTTAGAATAAAAAGTATGAGAACATAAAAATTAAAAATGTTGTAAACTGAGATTATCATATAAACGTAAATAAATGCCTATTGAGCACACGAGTAGTAAATAGGAAGGCAATATTGAATATATGCGGTAGTAATTGAGGAAACAATATTCAAGACATTAATTGGTAATAGCTACAATACCTTATACATTTTTATTTCTTTCATTAAAAGGTATTTGAGCGTTATATGTTACAAATGTTTTAATATTAAAGACAATCATATAAGACTATTATATAAACATAAGTAAATGTGTAGCAGTAAAGAGAGAGGCAATATGACTGCGACAATTAGGAGGGAGGGGTGGAAAGCAAAGTATTCAGGACTTTGACTGGCAGTACAATACTTTATATTTTTATTCTTTTCATTATATTTAAATGCTCAATCAGTTTTCAAGTTGGTTGCTTTCATTTTGTGTACATTAAAGTTTTCGCTGGAATAATAATGAAAAAGAATGTTTATTATATATTATATTTAAAAAAGAACTACAAAACAAACACACATCAACTGTCCCTATGTGCTTAAAGCGGCAGTAATTGAAACATATGTCCAATTTATTTTTATTTACGCTAGGACTTTTTTTTTGCTGCCGCACACTATAAATATCGCATGTCTGTTCCAGTTGTCATGGTCGCATCGTAACCGCGTGTTAAACAGTTTCACTAAACGCATGAGCAGCGAGAGAGGCTACGTACTCTCATCGAGCTACGAATGGTTGAATCTCACCATTCTCGATACGCTGCCCTCCGACAAGGGTGACTACATCTGCCATGCGAAGAGTCCGGGTGGCGAAGCCGAAAGAAACGTGAGTCTGATCATCGTGGGCGACGCACTGGGCGGCAGGGATAACTTCATCAGCTTGCCGCTAGCCATCGGGCTGGGTGTCACCGCGTTGTGTTTGTTGATCGTCACGGTAGTGCTCTGCGTGTGCTACTGTCGTCGTCGTCGCACCAGGCATGACGAAAAGGGCCTCGAGGCAGTGTCCCTGGAGCACCACGGGCTCGGCGAACAGGAGAAGTCTCTGATCACGACCATCAACCCGGTTGTGAAACCGCCGAGGCGCTACGAGGCGCCATCCGTTACGTCGCACGGTACAGAGATGACGGAGCTGAATCGCACGTTGCTCGACAACGACTCAGTTTTCGGTCAGTACACAGCCTATATTACTAAACAGTGCGTGGCTAGGTGCTAGCGAGGAACCATCTTGAATTAGCTTTGACAAGCGATTTATCTCGAAATCAACCGCGTATTCGCGGGATTAATTCAAGGTTGTCGGAATTCACCGGCGAGTATGGCCGATGATTCTTAATAAATCGCGGAACATCGGTCATTTCGCTGGAGTAATATTCTTCTCCCCCAAGCGGGAATGAAAACGACCGCTATATGTCGCTTATATGTACAAATAGCGTGTATGCATGTGTGTGCGTGTAATCGTAAATCGATTCGTTCCGTGCCGAGCGCGGACTATCATGCGAGAATTGTCCGACCAGGTGCCATCGATCTTAAGGTAAGGAGAGTCCGTCAAGTGGCAGGAGACTAATGAAGATCCTTTAGGGACGCTTATAATTATACAGCAGGCACCCCTCGATAATAGCATTCGTGCTGCGACAGCTCGAACGCATTCGTCATCCGTGTTCGGCTTACTGATATCATTCTTCTTAAGAATAATATTTTCTGTAAATAGGACCAGAGCAGATTTTAATCTTTAGCTTCCAACGCGCGAGAACGTTAATTACGAATCGCTGTAACATATAGTTGTGCAGGTAATGACGACAATAAGGTTCGGTCAAGAAACATGTTGCGTGTGTAGACTTGCGTGTCATCATTAATGAAATATTTTTCGACGAGATCACGCAAAGGGCTTGTATGTGATAACACTCAATCGAATTTCTATGAATCCGGAACATTGCGAGAGAAAAGTTATTCGACTTGCACTTTAACGCGATCCCGAGTTTTGTAGAAAAATTCACTCAACTTTAGGAATATTGAGAGAACCTCGAAGCGGCACAATGTAACGCCAAGCGTGCGCTTGATCGACAACGCTCAGGAAATGCAGTTATATTTCTCAGTTAAATTGACAAAGCTCTTGTTCCCCCAATTACGGATCATATCGCGGCCAATCGGATTAAGAGCACTCGCGTCGTCCGCGCTCGTCGAAGGTAATATCAATATCTCGTGGATCGTTCCAAGGCAACGTCCTGGCAACGCTATCTTTACCTACCACTCGCGTATACGTCTCGCGCGTCCAGCTCTTCGTACTCGCAGACCTCTCGCGCGCGATCTCTTTTTTTTCTTCCCATTTTTTTTTCTCGACCTCACTTAGATTTTCTTTTTTAACGTTCGTCCTTCTCTTTTGTTCATGTTCTCGCAGCTGACGGTGTCGGGAGCGGTGTCGTCGGCGGGGTAGGCGGCGGCGTAGGCGACGACGAGAGGGAGCACGAACGGGCCACGCCGGAACTCGACGGGGGCGGCAGCGGAGGTGGCCGCGGTAGCGGCGGCGGCGGCGGCAGCGGCGGCGGCGGCACGTTGCCCCGCGGAGGTACCGGTTACCACCACCGACAATATCCGCCGGATCTGCTGGCCTTCTCCGGCGGTCGCGGCGCATCGCCGACTAGCCAGGCGTCCACGGCGCCCACAGCACGCGTCTGCCTAGTCAGCATATGATAGCACCAGTAACAACGGCGGCCTCATCGTACGGCTCGCCGCCATCAGGCCAGTATCACCCGGCCGCCTTTAAGACTCTACCGCACAGCCGCAGCGTGACGCCATTCAGTTTTGGACCGTCGTCGTCGTCGTCATCGATGGCGCCGGTGCTACCACGTCACGGTTACGTGACGATTCCGCGGCGACCGCGGGCGCCTAGCTGGAGCAGCGGGCCCCCAACGTCGCCCACCGAAGCTCTCGAGCCAGTTTATGACAATCTAGGACTACGTACGACAGCGGATGGCAGCTCGATGTTGTCACTCAATAAGAGTCCGGAGCCAGCGCCGTCGTCTATGAGGGGTCGGCCGCTTCCGGGCACACCGGGAGGCTCGCACTACGGCACGATCCAACGTAGCACCCCGAACATTCTGACGGGCAGTCCGCTGGATCGGGCGGCGCCGGAAGGCGCGGCCGAATGGTCGTTCAAATTAGCGGACGAGAGCATGGACGGTGGTTTGCTCCTGGCTCAGCAGCAACCGCAGCAACAGGCCGCCACGAGCAACACCCTCGGCAGGAAGATACCGCCGAGACCGCCGCCAAAACCCAAGAAGAAATCCGCCAACGGACCGACGCTGTACGAGGACGAGGGCGAGGACGGAACGGAAGTATGATACCGTGGGCATCGTCCGCAATGAGGACGACTGGTCGTGGTGCGCCACGATGGGGCGTGCGTGACCACACTTACAATAAACCGGTAGTGCCTTTCGAGATGCGCGTCTCGCGCGCGCGAGACTTCCACTTCGTTCGACGAGTCGCGGTCGGGAGGATGAAGGAAATACGAGGAGACTTTGAGAGGACTTGCAGGACCTACGAATGGACACGAGCGGTTCGCCGAAACCGCTGACGATGACATTTAGAGCGAGACACGCCGATCGGACATTCGTGTCACCTATCCACTTTTTCCAACTTTCCCTTCCTGTAAGTTACCTTGTAAGTTATTTATTGAACATTTACGAAGCGCCCAAAGTATCCGAAACCAGTAAATCGTGATCCGCATGAATTATTTTCTGGACGAGCTGATCGTCAACCGAGTGTTGTCCTCTTTTGTTCCTCGTCTCCTTCTATGTATTTTTTTCTTTTTTTTTCCTTTTTTTTATCAGGTTCCTTTAGCGTTTTATTTGACGCTCGCCGTGAGGTGATAACGTGATAAATGTGAATAAGGTTCCGGACATTGCCGCCGGTATTAGTCGATAAGGCAAAACCTATTTGCGTTTTGTGTGAAATTTACGCGAAGCACGAAGCAACTGGAAGTGCTGAAACGCGAGTCGTTCCGCGAAGAGCGATACCAGTGAATTCGTCTTCTATTCGTGTTGCCCCGTAATGGGAAATCGCGATCGTTACGGCACGATTCGCGTGTATAGACGGAAGTGTTAAGGTTTCAGAGGCAAGGCAAACGTTTTGCACATGTTACATTTATGCGGTAAACACGATGAGAATTTAACATTGTTAAGAATCTATCTAGCTGTTATACGCCTGTCGCGTTCGTTCCTTTTTTTAACATTAAAATTCCGACGCCTGCATCGAAATCGTAGCGAGACTCGTTGCATTCACAAGCGACACGAACTCTCGTACTAAGCTTACGCCGAAAATGGCGTAATGATCTGTGTCCCTTCTCTCCTTCCGTAAGGGCATCGTTAGACCGTGCTCGTAGATCCGTAGAGGTATCCCGTATTCTGTCAGCGACGCTTGTATCTTAACCCTAGGTGTATACCTACAATGTATACTCTGAGGTACTCTCCAAGATCCCAGAGTGAAATTTCGAAATTCTATTATCGGTAGAATTAGTAATTGAGGGATCATGTTTTTCGACATTTATGATTTTAAACTATACGGAAAGAACTATTTTATTATAATATTTAAAAATTTAGCTAGATACAAATAAAAAAATTTTTATGTTGAACTATCAAAATTATTATGTATGACGTTCAAACATGATACTGCTGCAAAAAATTTTGACGTTCTAGTAATCAGCTTAAACATCCAATATATATTTTTTAATGGTTCAACATAATTATTTTCAGATCTGTGTTTCAGCAAAATTGTCCTTTTTTGTGTAGTTTTGAGTGAATGGACGTATTTTTTATAATTCGTTTATGATTGTGATTAAAAAAAATTTAATCACAATTCAATCACGGTAATTTTCTCGAGCACTATGATGAAAAGATTGACGGGGCGGTAATCACACAGAAAGAACGATCTTGCTGAAGTATCTAAGAATTCAGCTAGATATAGATCTGAAAGTAATTTTGTTGGATCTCAAAATAATCACGAAGGGTAGTTAACCCTTTGTTTGCATACAGGGATGAACTCGCATTTTTTTACAGCTGTTATTTTTTTTTAACGCCGGGTTTCAGTTTAATGGATTTTTGATTAATATAACGATGTTTTTCGACATAACACTGAAGCAAAGTTATTTCTCACTCTTTTTTCTTCAAATTGAACAAAAAATATCAAATTTTATTGTAAGCGGAGTTGTGAGCCAAAGTTGTGCGGTGCGAATTCGCATTTGCGTGCCACGTAAAGTCGCGAAAGCTGTATGCAAACGAAGGGTTAAGCATAACGAGTAATGCCGCAAAAAATTTGAACATTCCCGCAACCTCGATTAGTGCATTACTAATTACTTTAATGATCTAACAAAATTACTTTCGGGTCTGTATCCAGCTAAATTTTTAAATATTTTAGCAAAACCGTGCTTTCCGTGCACGTATACGAGAAGTAAGTGTGTACACCTAGAGTTAAATCACCGACAGGTATATCGTTTGCGATATTTACAGCGCCAACGTGAATTGATCGTGTATCAGCGTATCTCGCAAATACCGCAAACGCAGCACGGAATACCCTCTGCTATCTATACAACGGTGCCACTTTGTATTATGTTAAATGGATAATTACTATCTATTACAGCAATTGTATAAATCTATAATAGATGTAAGTGCTGCGATGACACTCGACGCGCGTTTAAAGTTATATGAATAGGTCGTATTGCGATGTACGACGTGAAAACGGTGTACGATAAAAAAAAAGGTAATGTAAGTGACACTGTCGATACTAATTGCACGAACACCCGTGACCTTTGAAATTCGCGTGATTCATTATCGTCGGGATGACCGAGTGGTCGGAATAACTGCGTATTTTGTAAACGAGACCAATTTGGCGCCGCGCTGCCCGATTGGTCCCCGCCACCGCCATCCGTAACTAACCATGGATAACACCGGAAAAAAGTGACCAGTTTATGATGTGTGTATATGTACATATATACGTACTCCTCTACCGATCCAAATTCACTTCGGGACTTCAAATTAATTGAACGTTACGCGCGGTGCGTTCCAATTAGCAACAATTACGGCTCGATTGTTAACAACTGCGCCATATCCGCGCATAATATCCGCGCGCAAAAATTATTGACCAGGGTGTGTACACGCCTGAACACGATCGCGAGTTGTCTAAAAAAAAAAAAAAAAAAAAAAAAACCAGGAGTGCGGATGTGACGCGCGGACGGGACGAAGCCGTTAGACGGACATGATTTAAAAAGATGACGATATTACGACGCGTCGCGAACGGCGACGTTGTGAGGAGCAGAGTTCAACGTGTCCCCATTTCGAGAAACATTCGATCGTTACAATTCTGCCGTCGACGACAATATATCGTAAAGTAGAACGTCCATGCGAGCTATATATCATCGCCGAGCGAACGCGTACGGACTTATGGTCCCGAATGCCTGATGGCCGATAAATCGTCTTTCCTTGAAAACTGGAAAACATGCGACTCGTCGTCGCGAGGAGAACCGCGACATGTCGCGCCGCACGGCCGGTGCGGCGGCGCATTTTTCTTTCACGAGTCGAAGTTAATACCTCTTCGAACGTGGAACTCATTCGAGTTCGCTTCTCACTTTTTTCCCCTGCCTCTATCGCGATGCGATTGCCGCGATATGAGAACAAGCGACCCTTCTCCTCGCGGTGCTTCCATTATCTTTCGCGCTAGTTAACGCCGTCGATCCGCCGCGCCGGGAACATCTGGCTGCGTTACATCGTGATAAGGGCTTTACGTGCGCTTTACCACCGCGCACACACATGAACGGCCGCCCCGCCCGCTCGGCGATATTTCACCCGAGGTAAGGGTAGGCAGGGAACGTTCTTTAACTGCGAATTTATCGCCGGCGAGCCATCCACTCTTTATGCTTTTGTTACCTTTTTATCCTGGGAGATTAACGTTCTCCCTTTCTCTGGCTTCAGCAGGGATTTCGAATTGTGTACAACTTGTTGCGATCACGCGCGCCGGCGTCGGCGACAGCAGCGGAGAGCGATCGGGGAAACCCATTTCGAATGAATCCCACGCGAACTTGACTTACCGTCGGACGACGCCTGAATTCAAAGGGGCTGTCGGCGATCAAGCTCCGGGTTGTCTCCTGGGCGTCGACGGCGCGCGGCGACTCAGATCACAACGCCGCGCGCCGCTCCGGCAAAACAGCACCGAGTTCCACTCCATAAATGCAACGCACGGAATCGTGTCGCGATACACGAAGTACCTACGGGAAGAAACGCGCTTTATCTCGATTGTAAACTCAGCGCGAGAGCCCGCCTCTTCTTCCCTCGTGCATTCGCGCAAGAAGGTTTCGATTTATTAAATATTCTCAGCACTTTTTCGAACGCGAATTGAAACGAGAGGATTACCTTACACAAATGCTTCGTCTCGAATAAGGGAAGGTAAAAAGAAAAGTTTCAGCGTCTATCATCACGCACCCTGCGATTTCCACGATCGAAGTTTGAGGCTGTTACTCGGATGTCATTCGGATAGCAATATGCGAATATTTTAATCCTCTGCACACTCTTGTTTTTTGCACTTACTCTACCACAGGATGGTCGTATCGTATATTTGGGTTTATTTTACAAGTATAAAAAATTTTTTCTAAAAAAAGGACGCATAAAATTTAATGCGTCCAGGCAGTATTTCGACGATTGTTTATTTTTAAAAAATTGTGAATACATATTATAACTCGAGGTTTCCCAAACTGGCATGAACCGCGACCCACTTTTTAAAACTGCAAACAACCGCGACTCATCTGGCTTTAGTAGATGAAAAAGCACGGGAGAGAATGGTAAATTGATTACTTATTTATACGCTGCTAAAGATTTATATCATGTTGCTCCTTTTTAATGTTTTATTGAATACAATTTTGTAAATCTATTTTTGTAATATATAATGAGATATGAAACTGTAAAGAATACAAAGAATATTTCCTATTTTTGTTTATGACAACTTTGACGGCGACATAGATGCAAATCATTTTCACGCACAAGAAGTTTGATAGTTGCGGTTTATTGTGAAATTTGCTTTTAATTTCATTGCTGAAAATTTTTTCGCCACTAACACTTTGGGAAAGTGTTATAACTAATTATTGTTCTTAATCCTAATTTATCGTCTCGTTATTTATTAAATAATTTATAGATTCATTAATATTTATTTAATTTTTTCATGGATTTATATTCCAAATGATTGATCTATGAACGTCAGTCAGTCAATTAATTACGCTTTCAATCAAACATTGAAAATTATTTACGACTATAAATTTCGGCTTCAAAGTTAAAAAAGAAAACTCGCAGGATACAAATGATCCCACCGTGTGTACAGAGGATTAATTTAATTTAGCGAAATGAATTTCTTCCAGTTCTTTTTTTTTCTTGTCCTCTTTCCTTTCTTTCCGAGCTATTCTTTCCATTTCGCGACGATGGTTCTCCGACTTTGAGATTGATTCGCGGACGCATAAAGTGCGACGGTCGTCAGGAGCCATCCCTCTTCCCTTCGTCTCCAAAAACCGGGCTTTTCGTGCCCGGATTACGCCAAACAGTATTAAGCGCCCGACGACTGCGGACTCGGGCGCAAAGATGACAGACGTCCGGGTGAGACGCGACGGAGAAAATAGCGGCGCGGTCGTGTCGCCTCGATTTTTCGCCCGCGCCGCGCCGCGAAAATCGACGAGCTCGACGACGACGACGACGACGGCTATTGCGGCATGTTACCGTCTAGCTCTCGTCGCGCGAGAAAAATGTTCGGTCGCGATGCGCCGCGACAGCCTGAGAAACGTTCCCGGTTTCTCGTAGGCCAGTGCCAACCGATTTTTCCATCCACGACGATTTTTCTCGTCCCCCTTGTCCCCCATCCATTTCTCCGTGATCGTCGAATCAATGCTACGCGCGTCAACGTCGTTCCCTCTCGTGTGCTTTTCCCTTCTCTTACTCCCATAAGACGTGTGTCGCGCATACCAGAGGAAGATTGCGCTTTCTCTCGTGGCGCGCGCGGAAAAAAAAAATCGAGCTCGCACGATCGGAGAACAGTATTTTACAAGCGGCCTAGCACAGAGTCGCGGCTCGCCCAGCTCGACCACCGGCCGTGCCGTGCCATGTATATACACTCTCTTTCCCATCTTTCTCTCGCCCTTCCCTCTCTATCGCACCCTCTATCCGTACGGCTGTCTATATTGTAAATGACACACGATGGAAACCCCGCACGGTACGGGTCCGGTCGTTAACCGGCGCCACGAGTATATTTTTGTAATTTTGTATTTTGCATCACGCGCCTTTCTCCGCACCGGACCGGACCGGAGGTCCGGCGACGTCTCACCCGGCCGATTGCCCGGAGAATCGATCTCGTTTGTCGATGCCCCGTCGTTCAATCCCTCAGGATACATTCGCGATGGGGATAACGCGGACAGATTCACGCACGCGTTCCATTTAACACTGTGCGAAAGTGCTGCGCGCATCCGACAGTTAACGAAGCGAATGTACGTACGTCATACCCGGCATCGGCGATAATTTATTGATTGTCGCAGAGTGTACCCTGAATTGCGATTGCGAAACCGTCTCACCTATGCGTCCCACGCCGCGGATGTTCGACACCGATCGATCACGGGACCGTGTAACACCTATCTCGTCTATTTCAAATGCCATTGACCGCACGTATCTTTCGTACAAACCCCCTTTTCCACTCTCTCTCTCTTCCCCCTCGTAACGAGGAACTTATTAATCCTTGACAACGAAGTAATCGTTTAAATAACTTTTTATTTTTATTCCGAGGATAACCGAGATCCTCAAATAAAACCCCTGAAATGTCATCGAAGCAATCGAACGTTCAATTCAAAGTTCTCTTTATTTTTGTACATAATGTGAAATCCGATGGGTCTGTTTTAAATTATTCTCCAGTTATCGTAGATATTCTAATTTTCATTTGCTGAAGATTTTACGTTCGGATATAATTACGTTTCCAAGATATGCGGTTCTCCGTTTATCGCCGGAGTAAAAAAGGACATGTATTGTCCAGAGAGTCGACGCGCATAGTCGGGGACAAAATTAAAAATGCGATTTTGCACGAACGAAGGCCGACATCGTTGAACACTTTCAGCGATATCGCGATGTTGTGTCGCGAATTCTCAGCGCTCAATTATCTATCCAACTGCCAACTACAACGCAATGTCGTTTGCGTGATATTTCATATATCGTGCACGCACACTCCTCGCTTCCAATGCCCTTCGATTTGTACGTGCTCGCGAAGTGTAACGGTAATTTACATTAAAATAGGAGGTAATTTACGACTGACACAAGCAAGCTCATTTAGGCTGCTCCCGTTTTGTACGTGCTGCACACACAGCGGGGAGCTTGATCGAAATTTTTGTCGAAATTAATAGTATTAATGTCATTTCAATAATTTTAATATATTCGCATATTACGCATATCATTAATATCATTTATATAATTTTAATGCTATTGGCTATTAAAATTGTTAAATGCTTTCGACGATTTAGATTGGTTGTATATTTTATGATGAAAATTGTTAATTATTAAAGTTATTAAATATTTTGAATAATTTTAAAATTTGTGCCAGATGCCCCGATTTCTTATATACAAACGTTTGCTCTTACGAAAAAGATGAACGCGAATATATTAAACTTACCGATATGACGCTTCAATTTCTGCCAATGAGCGGTCAATCGAAGGTACCGTCCAATATAGATCGGTCCAACTCGCAATCTTCCGAGCAATTATTTACGGATCTAATTAGAACACACTTTTTATAAGACGCGTGCGTTTCGTAGTGTATAGTTCAGTGAAAACGTTCCGTACAGACCTAAAGCGTATCACGCCAAGTATTCAGCATTTTGCATTTATTGCAACATTCCGAAGAATGATTTTGTACTCTGCAATCGCGATATACAAAACGGTCACACATATTCCAACGAGCTGCGCGCAGTTTCGTTTCTTCGAATCAAATAGGGTTTTAGAGAAGACATTTAGGAAAAGACGTGAATTCTTTAGAGTATACGCATCTTTAAATTAAACGCATTCCTGACACACGGGCATATGTACGTAGAAACGTTCAGATTTTTCACCTGCATTTATTGCAAATTCCTTATACTTACCATATTGAATTTTTGTCTCGCACTCCAAATAAATTCATATTATTTTTTTATATAACGTGCGAAGTATTCGGTGACTGACTTAATTGTTCTCGTCTCTCAAGACTGACAATCTTAGAATTAGGGCAGTGTCTTCTGGTTTTACGTACATTACGGACACAGTCTTCTCGCTATTTCTCGATAGAAGAGGAATTGCATTTATATCAGGTAATGCGCAATGCCATCGTGAATTTCGCCTAAGTTAACTTTTACAAGATACGCTACGTGAAACTGGGTGTTCCTTTCTCAATGAAATAATTTGTTAATCCATATATATTTATACAGTGAAATTTGTAAACATGAATAATTATCATTAATTAACATCGATTGAAGCCAAATCGAACTACGTTCGTTTGCTTCTATTATTACTTGTTACAAAACGATCGTGGTTTATTAGTTAATATTAGTTAATAAGCCGTTTGTCGAGCGCATAAACAATTGTTAAAACTGCCTAATTGCTGCACCTACTGGCGCTAAATCTCGATGAAGGAAGAACGTAACGTGTACGAGTTAAATAAAAACATACAAAGTACATGCACGAAAACGCCGCTAATATATAAATAACAATTCTGTTGACGCATGTTGAACACTAAGGATCGCATCTAACTCGTTGCCCAACGAGCATCTCTCTACAGAATCGTGAATCAAAAAAAAAGAATAATAACGTTTTGTTGGCGCAATTTCGTAATCCCGGACGAGAGTACTGTGAAATTGTGGGAGCTAAGAAGATCGAAAAATGTTTTTATCGAGATATGTAAGTCGGAATGATAATGTGAATGTAAATGATTTATATCTGCGTGTCGTATGTTGTAGATAATAATCTTAATCCGAAAACATGTAACATTCGCGTTTCTCTGCCAGATTCTACATACGTTAGAAGTATGTTCAACGATTGAGGAAAAATTTTATCATTATCAACGGCATATTTTTACCGTTATTCCTATTAAGTATTCTTACTATTTGTACGATTAGTTTTATCATTGATTTTCTATTACCATTGCTATGTTTTAATGTAGTTACATTTTTTAATGTATTGCTATGATGATTATATTTAGGCTATACGGTTACTAATGTCGCCATTATTGTCGTCATTACTGTAATTAATTATGGAAAAGATACCTTGCCTTGTAATAAACGTCTCAATTTTCGATGGTTCAAATAATGAATTTTCGGGTCGCGATTATGATTTGTACGTACAATGTATTAACATACTGGCGCTGTAAATATTATACATATTTTATAAATGAAATATTTAGTGTGATTGTAATATTACAATAATGTACTGAAAGCACCACTCTGTACACTCCACTAAATATATGGGTTAAATTTTAATAAATATTTCCCGACCCCAAATCTGATCCATTTTTACCACCTGTTTTTCAGGTACTTTTATTATTATTATTGAGGGATTGCTAAATAAATAACGCAGGTTTTATTTAAAAGGATATATATTTTTGTTAAGAAAATAGCGATATATAGATTTTTCATAATTATTTCATAAAACATAGGTTTTCAGTAAAAATATATTGAACACTTATACATCATTATATGCTAAAACGTTAAAATTATATAATTTCTTAAGTTTTATCTTCTTTGGTTTCTTTCTTTAGTTTCGACAGTGCAGTCTCACCGTATTTTGCCATCAGTTCTTTGACAAATTCATCCTTCAACTTTTTAAGACATCTGTAAAATAAATACAAAAGAATAGAAACACAAAAAAATATTGTATGACAAACAGACATCTTGCTACATCGTTACAATGTTTTATTGAATGTTTGACATAAAAGAGCATCTTACATATAGTACATTACCTTCTGTATACAGAATCTGTTCTAAATTTGGCGATATCTAAACTAGGAGCGTGAGGTCGATGAATAATAAAGGTGTCTGGTAAAACGATGTATCTGCAATTTCAATTTAAATTGTGCGCTACGTCAATCAGATCCGGATCAGAAAATTTCATTATTGAAATGAATAAAATTACTGCGGCTTACTTATAATCTAGCGCCGTTAAATGGGTCACGTATGAAACTTTATTCCAGCCAAATCCGACAAATCGAGTGTCGTAGCGCGGAGCGGATTTCGAAACCACTATATAAGGTTCGAAAATATAAGGTTCGAAATCTGGTTCCCATGAAACCTACGGATCATTTGTTATGCATTCATTGTTTTTTTTTACTTGCACGTATATCTTATTTATTTTAATTAGTCTGTTCGAAAATGGGTTTGATTATTACTAGTAAAATAATGCAGTTGGCAGAAGTAAAAATTACTAGTGTTGCGTTTTGTTTCTTCCACCAGTAGAACCAGTAGACAATCCTAAATAGTCCGAATCATTTCAACGTTACCGCAAGTTTATAGTAACATTGCAGAAATCTTTTGTAATTTTCATACAATATTACAATATTTTAATGTAAGATTTATACAATGTTTCTTTAATCTTTCAATGCTAGTTATGATTCTAACCTTCACTTTTTATAACAAGTGTTATATTAATGATTAATATTATTAAAATATGGATTTTTTTAGTTTAAATAAAGTTTTATTTTTTTATCAAAATTTCAAAATATTACATTTAATCTAGCGGTTATTAAAAATGCATATTAATCTTTTGTGTACATTCGCTCTCCTATTTTCTTTTTCTTTCATTCAATTAAAAATTAAATCATTTAAAATTAACAAACAAAGTTAAGTTAAAAGTTATTAACTTTATTATTTAACTTTTAATTTTTTAATTACTCTACCCCGCAAATAAGTTACAAGAATTTGTAATGCAGTGCAATGCCAGATCTCACTAAAAGTCTCGCGCAGCGTGAGAGACTCCGCTCATTCATAGCGTGCACGCCGGTTAATGCTTCTCCACTCGGGTCGTTGACCGCAGACGGTCCCGGCAGCAAGCGCACGTGCTTGCCGTCTGGGCCGCCTCCCCACTCTCTCGGCCGACGAAGAGTGGGAAGGCGGCCCAGACGGTAAGCACGTGCGCTTGTCTACCGTGACTGTCTGCGGTCAACGACCCGACGACCCGAGTGGGAAGACATTAACCTGCGTGCACGCGCGCTATGGGTGAGCGGAGTCTCACACTGCGCGAGACTACCGCAACGACTTTTAGTGAGATCTTCTCGTATCGCACCGTGTTACAAGCTCTTGTAACTCATTTGCAGTTGTTGAGTAATTAAAAAATTAAAAGTTAAATAAAAGAGAAAAGAATTAAAATAATAAAAAATGAAAAGAGAAGGAAGAAAAGAATTTTTAAATACGAAAAAAGATGAAGATGAAGAGAAGAAAGGAAAAGAAGGGAAAGAGTTTAAAATAAAAAGATCCATATTTTAATAATATTAATCATTAATACAACACTTGTTATAAAAAGTGCAGGTTAGAATCATAACCAGCATTGAAAGATTAAAGAAACATTGCATAAACCTTACATTAAAACATTGTAATGGAATTATATGGAAGTTACAAAAGATGTCTGTAATGTTACTACAAGCTTGCAGTAACGTTGAAATGTTCGCAATTTTAAATCTGAAAACCTTTATGACATTTCAAACTATTTGAAATCGTCTACTGGTTTTACTGGAAGAAACGAAACGCAATGCCAGTAATTTTTACTTTTCCCAACTGTATTATTTTTATTTGTAATAATCAAACTTATTTTCGAACAGAGGGAATGTATTTAATATATATAAGGTGTCTCCCTCGGCAGCTCGTTTAATTACGGATCTCGCACGCACTTGGTAAGGTTCCGTACTATTTCGCCATAAGCTGTAATTTGTGGCGGCGTGTCCCTGCGTCCAAACGTGATAGCGAAACGTGTACAAAATACCGCGTTTAAGAAACTTCAGTAGTTCCTCCTTGTTGGCAGGGAACGTGAACCTGTAAGAGACGACTTTTCCCAATAAAACAATCTACTTCAATGGATCGCGACGATGGGGAGTTACCTGTAGCGTTCAGTTTCGAATGCTGGCACAATCAAAGCTACTTTGTCTGATTCGTTGATATTTAAGCGATTGATATGATTCATGATATTTTCATACAGCCCAAATTGTGGTAAAAAGTCAATATCAAGTTGGAAGACGAATGACGTTGGTACGTATGATACCGCAGTGTTTCTTAAATAATTAATAGGATAAAGATCCTGAAAAATAAAACACGATAAAGATAAAAAGAGGAGTAAATTATTGGGTTTTCATCTAGAAACAATGTAACGTAATAAAAATCAGAGTTTTATAATAATATAAAAAACGTCAAGCATATTTACAAAGTAATAAAATAAATGGAATCCAGACCAAAATTAATGAGCTTTACGTAAGATAAGATTTAATTTATTTCATTTAAGGCGTCATCTCACTGTGATCTCATGGATTCAAAAAATCAATTTTTTGCATTTTTGTAATGCTTGAAGTCTTAAAAATATGCCCCTACAATATTATTATGAAATTCGCATCGGCAGTAAACATTTAATTTAGTTAGCTTTAAACGTGTTTTTCTGGAAATTATATTTTCATAGCTAGACTTATTTTTAAACAGAATGTTTATAATAAAATTGTCAGTTAAATATAGGACTTTTAAATTAAATTATTATTGTTTTTGTTTAGAAATTGTTTTTGAAAAACAACTTTAAAAAAATGACGACTTTTTTTCATGAAATAACGAACCTTTTTTTCCAAACGGCACTGTATTGTTAAAAATTACTGTTTCAAAAAAATCTCTACTCTTAACTGAAACTACCCTCATCTATTTTAAAACGAAAATAGAATTTTTTTATTTCAGAGCTTCCGTTCAGACGCAACACAAGTGCTCGAGCTCCCATGATTTTTTTGGAGAGTTTACTTTATCCAACGCTGAAGCCATAAATATTGATGTTATTCAATGTTTTTTTTATAACTTTTTCAATATGTACTTTTAATATATAACAATAATAGTTTATAATGTTTATGGAATTTATTACTTTCTGCGAAAAAATTTACGAAAATAACTTTTTCCGCCGTCACAGGGAAACGTTCTCTTAACGAAAATCAAGACGGAACGTTTCGACCTACTTGGTCTTCATTAACCGTCAATTATATGACGAATAATACTCCCTAAAGTAATTGCATGCAATTCTGATAAGTACATGTTACTAGAAACGAAACTAAGATAATTTTACAAAGTGTTTCTCGAATCTCTTGCATTTTTAAGCATGCTCTCCAGAGTCAATTGTATCGAATCTACAGTAAAGTTTTATAAGTAGTACACAGAAATTTGATTGATAATTCATCATTCTCTCACGAGAAACAGCCATGTCTAAAATGTTAACGTGTGACGATGGTGATAAACTGTTTATGGTCAAGCCTATATTGCTTGTAATGAGTACAACAGAGCCTGAATGGAAACAATCTAAAATAACATTCTCGATTTTTATAAAATAAAATAAATTTTTATTAAAATTTAAACTTACATCTAAAACTCGTTAATTTTGGTTTGGGTTCCATTTGTTTATTTTATTACTTAAAGTTTTTGATTTTTAACAGCACGTCTTAAAAAATATAGTTTTATGAAGCGTGATATTCTAACAGCTGCAACTTAAAAAATTGCGTTTATACAATAGATACCGCGTTAGACAATTATTAATTCGTCATTGCATTGCAGAAGCGCAGCGGGCAACATACCCCGTCTTTGTACACAACGTGATAAGCGATATTCCTTCTCGTCCGCAAATCCGCGGAGCCACGCACGAAGTCCAGGAAATTCTGCACCTCCGCGTCGGTCAGGTAAAGCGCGACACTTATGGTCCCCGGCCAGTGTTTCGACAAGGCCTCCAACAGCGGCACCCTCTCCATGCTACACTGAGTGACTAGAGCAACATCCGTCGGCGAGTACACGTTGTATTCGTACTCGAGAAGGAAAGGATGCGTGCGATATAAAAGGGTAGCGCCTTTCTCGAATTCCCGGCACGGACTCAATTCGTAGTACTAAAAAAAAATAAAAGGAAAAATGCGCGTGCGATAAGAAAGTCGCATTAAATGAAATACCAGAGAATTTTAGGATCTTTCTCTCTTTTTCTCTCTGTTAACTCACTGGAAGCGCGCTCTCGTGTCTGTCACAGCCGAATAAACGCTTTCGCAACAGATTGCCGTCCATCTCGAGGAAGACTCGGTGCAGTTTCCGAAACTCGTTAACGTGCTTATTGTGAACGTCTTGCTTTCGCGGAGAATTCCAGTGGAGGATCTAAAAGTAAAACGGACGCGCTCGGTCAAAGGTCGATCGATTCTCATTTCCCCGCGGTCTCGGCGACGGTAGAAACGAAGTTACAATGGGACATACGTTTATGCGATTCGTGTCGCGATAGCACGTGTCGCTTATCGTGTGATCGCTCAACTGTATATTCCAGGTACATTCTATCTTGTACACGACAGTCGGTTGCTCGCTGATCACCGCATTTATCACGTCCTGATCGGCCAAGCTGGTCTCCGGTATATGCTCCAGTACGCGTTTCGTCACGCTCTCCCAGGACGTGGCGAACCCTCCGTCTCGTAAACGTTGCAGGTGCATCAGCATCACACCGGTATTGAAACCGCGACCTAGGGCCGGCCACGGTCGCTGACCGTACGACAACGCCTTCACGTACCAGTTACTCTGATTCTCGACCAGACCCAAAGTCTGGCTAGCCGAGAACATTTGGAACATCTTCCACAGCGGGTACATGTCTGTCAGAATGGTCACGTCCGTGTCCAGTACGAGCACCCGGTCCTCTCGCATCGCGTCCGGCAGTATCAACTTCAGGAGACCGTACACCCCCGAATAGTGCTTGTTCGGTATCCAGGAGACCCTCGGCACCCAAACCTCAGCCTCGTAGAACGTTACATTTACTAAAATAATTCCTTCGAGCGATCAGAGAAGGGAAAAAGAGAAATTTCGCGCGATTTTACTTGACACGCATCTACCCGATAACATACAGTGAAAAATATTCACGTATAAATATTTTTTTATTCTGTTTTCAAAAATCTCGATTTTAATATAAACTACGCACCCGTATTGAAAAATTTAATAAATTCAATTAAATGCATTTTATTTACGTCGGAAAAGTAATTTTCTCCCCCTCCCTCTCTCTCTCTCTCTTTACACTTCACGCGCCATGTTAACACAGACGTGGATAAAAATTAGGTTTCTCTGCTCCCGTGTGCGTCACAAAGGGGTAGTGCGTGCCCTGTCGTAAAAGCGTACAAACCATGTGGCAAATCCCACGTTCGGAACAGGGTCGAAAGCGTTTTCCTCGCAATTTCGTCGACGAGCAAATGAAAATGCAACGGATTCGTGCGATAAAACAGAATGGACTTCACTACGGTTACGAGAGCGAAGGTTGAATTGTATCCGGCACACACCATGGCTACGTGTATCGTGTCGCATTTCACCTTGAAAATGTACAACATCACTTGCTGGCGTGTATGGCGGGCGCTGATGAAAGTATAAGGTTTACGAGCGTTTACCTCGAAATTGTTTTTTAACTGCGACCGTTCGGGAGAGCGATCCTCCATCCGCAAGTTCGATTTCTCCACCCCCGCCGATAACGATCGCCACTTCCCTCCGCTGACGCTCGTTTTGCCTATCTCCACGGAAGGGACTGGAAACAATGTTCTATGATGCTCTTCAGTGCTAAAGAGGAATCGATGTAACATATTGATTGTCGCAATTACCATTCAGCAGCAGGTACAAATAAAAGATCACGGACGGTACTAAAATGCCGAACAAGCATCCTAGCCATGATCGAGCCATTGTAATATGCCGTACATGTTTCCCAATTCGCGATATGATGTCGCGAATAAATTAGGCTAGACGTTGGAATCTACGAAAGAGAGGAGAATTAATACGAGATACGTGCAACCAAAGTTCTACGCGTCCCATGCTTTAAGAAGGTCCTCCAGTCTTTTCACATAATATAAGAAAGTTCTTATACAGTTCTTGCATGAAGCCACCAAATTTTGAGAATAAGTTTATGATTAATATGTAGACATTCCTGAATATTTCCAAATTTTTAATTAAAAATTTTTTAATGATTTTCCTCGCGGAGAAAAAGTTAAGGTTACCCCAACAGAATAAAGGAAAAAGTAGTATGGCACTCAATTACATTTTATTCAATAATTTTGTTAATAATCAATATTTTTTATTAAAACTTGAACGATTATATTTGTCAAAGTGTTGTCTAATAGTTTCTACACTTAAAGTGAAAAAATATTTATTATTTAGGATGTGATTTATAAAAATGTGACGACAGTGCATAATGTGGAAGAGAAAATAAGATAGTAATATAACCATTTCAAAAATAAATTTAAAAAATTTGTTTTGTTGAAAAAACACAACACTTTGTTATGAAATTGTATATTTTTAAAAATCAAGATGAGTTCTGTCCGTTATTTTAAATAAAAATGAATCGATTTATTAATGTAGGTCAAAAACGAGCAATATTAGTTAAAAATATATAATCCGCCGCTATGATATAACAAATAACATAGCGAAACAGCTTTACTTAGTCTTCTTCAGTTGCAAAAACACAATAAAATGTAACTACATATTAACAAATAATAAAAATTAAATGCAAAAAAACATAAAGCAATAAACAGAAACAGATCACATTCACATACATATTAATATCATGTTCAAGCGCAGATTTCATGGATATTAATATGTATGCCAATCCCCAATCTGTTTCTGTTTATTGCTTTATGCTTTTTGCGTTCAATATTTATTATCTGTTAATAGTTGAATTTTATTATGTTTTTTTGCGACTGAAGAAGACTAAAGCAAAATTAAATCTTGCTTTGCTACATTATTTGTTTATTGGTTTATACTTTTTGCGTTTAATTTTTATTATCCGTTAATAGTTGAATTTTATTATGTTTTTGCAACTGATAAAGACTAAAGTAGAAACAAGTTGAAACTTGTTTTGCTACATTATCTGTTATATCATAACTATAGATTAAATATTTTTAATTAACATCCGTTAATTTGTCTAAAATAACGGACAGAACTCATCTTGATTTTTAAAAATATACAATTTCGTAACAAAGTGCTGTGTTTTTTCAACAAAACAAATTTTTTAAATTTATTTTTGGAATGGTTAATATTACTATCCTATTTTCTCTTCCATATTATGCACTGTTGTCACATTTTTATAAATCACATCCTAAATAATAAATATTTCTTCACTTTAAGTATAAAAACTATTAAACAACACCAATTAACAGACAACCAATTTATTGTAAAAATATTTCGAAGTGAATATCTCGCTTAAATAGAGTATATTAATAAAATACTATGCTATTGAATAATTTTGCATAACTCGAAATGTATATAGCGTAATAAAAAGTTAAATAAAAAGAAAAATACTCTACATACATTCGTATGTTCGTTAAATATATTCGTATGATAGTACCCTCAAGTAAAAAAACAATGAGAAAGCATGTGTAATTAACTGTTAAAATGTACGTTGAAAACGTTTTGAAATGCTGAAAAAAGTGTCTTATAATAATTGTCGATTACTACGTGTTGACATATTAGAATTCGTTACATAATAAAGGAGATAATAGAGATAACATAATGCTTACAGCCGTAATATTATCTTCTCTAATAATTTTCGCCTATCTATGTAAAAGAATTATGGAAACTACAGTACTCTGGAAGCGACCTATATGATTGCCCCAACATTAGTGAATGTAACTGCTATGTGGATGTCACAATCGTAATCTAACTGCAATATAACCGTATTATCAGATGTCAACGACAGCATGTTATCAGCAATATAATAGAATCTGTTCATATGTAGTTCACTTAATAGCAAATTGTTGGCAGAAACAGAGCAGTTCTATATATAGTTTAGCAGTTCGATGCAAATTGGCAACAGAAATCTGTCTGAGCAGAAACTGTCACCAATCTGCCATTACATTAGCTTAGATTATATCAACAGACTTTGCTGGAAGAATACGAGTTTAATGCGGACACATGCAGTTGCTACTAATCTGTTGGGGCATACTACACGCTGGATATTTCCACTAACACGGATATAAATAACACAAGAATGCTCTCAATAACATACACTTTATTTTGTGTGTAAAAATTCTCCGCGAGTTACTGTTGCTGCCTATTCTATTACTGTAATAAAACCGAACTCTCAATGCTGTGCTATGCAACTATATCTTACAGATATTTCAATCATACTATTTATTCTACAGACCACATTAGAGAGATAGCAATAATCCTGTAATTGAAACAACCATCTGAGATATTCTAACTGAATGTTACAATGCTTATAAGAATTATGGTTGTAAGAACCGGAGTAGATGGGCATATTTTAACAACTGTATTAAATATAATATTAATATAACTTTAATTTACATGCATTTCTTTTCCAAGCATAGAGAATATTGTTATAATAATCATAGCAATTTTTCCAAATTTGTATTAATACTCTCCCAAAAAGGATTTTTAGTAACAAAAAAAATAACTAAAAATATTCTTGATTTAATCGCATTGCAATCTTAAACAGTACAAAAATAAAGCAATATTTAATTGAGATCTATAACTCTTATTCTCCTCTGTCAAATTAAAGGGTGTCGCAAACACTTCGCTAATCGCAAAGCAACAGCCAATCAGAAGAGGTTTCTGGATTTGCTACTATTACTCTTTTATGTATCATAATTTATGATTGATATAGAAGAATAATCACAATTATTATTGCGAGAAGAATATTTTATTCTTAAATGGAAAAATTCTTAAATCTCTATCAATAGTATCATTAATCCTTTGATTGGCTGTCGCAATTGTTTCGCGAATGGCGACGAGATGTTTGTGACGCATTGTGGAATGCCCTTAAGTAAGATTGACTTATTGTCTTGAGACAAGAGTAACGTATTTGTATAAATTTCAGTTTACATTTTCTTACATTTAAAATAAAAATTTACTTGATATTATACGATATTACGATAAAGATAAAGCATGATAATTATCGCTACATCGAAACGAGATCGTACAAGCGCTTTCTCGTAAAAAAGCGTTAACGCGATAACTTATAATTAATGCAGCCTCCTCCTCCAAAAAGTCCTCCTTATAGATTTTTACATTGCGAGACGAAACATGTCTGATAGCCACGAGTTTCCTCGTGAGCCATAGTAACATTTTATAAGAAAAAAAAAGTTCTTAAAATTTTCTTCAGATCAACCCCATTGTTAAATTAAGAATATTGAAATTCTCCAAATTTTAATTATTCTGTTTTTAATTTGTCTGACAAAATTAATGGAATAGCACCGAGATCATTTTATTCTAGAGATTGAAGAATTTTTCCATTTAAGAATAAAATATTCTTCTCGCAATAATAATTATGATTATCCTTCTATATCAATCATAAATTATGATACATAAAAGAGTAATAGTAGCAAATCCAGAAACCTTTTCTGTGGAAATAACTTTAGTAAAAGAGTCTTATGAAAAAGAGTTTTAAATAATCTAATTGCAAACAAAGAAAAATTATAAAATCGTGAAACTATTATATATGAATAAATAGAGTTTAAAAACATTTAAAAAAATGAAAAGAATAAAGTGTGAGAATATATATAAAATATTCAATAACGAATTAAACAATTTTCTTAAAATATGACATATGTACTGTAGTAAAAACGTAAGAACGTTGCTTGTTAGTAAATGCAAGTAATTCAATTTCCTCACTGTTTATTATTTAGAAGATGGCCAGAAGCTCTTATGTTAAAAGATATGAAAAGATATAAAAAAATATGACATTCACGTGACTTCTCTCCACCATTCTTAGCTGGAGAACCTTCTTAAAAGTGGAAAACTCGGTTACTCCCGTGCCTTGCAATTTACCGAGAAACATTATCTTTGATGCCCGATAAGAAAGGATGCCGAGTCGAGTTCCGTCTAATTGTAGTTGACTTGAAACATGCGCTAAGTGAATGGCAAGGCAACCAATCCCCTGGCAGCCAGTTTGCAAAAGTATATGACACGCTGTCATTATGGTAAATTTGATTAGCGCTTAATAATATCTTGGTAACGCGGGACATTATTAATAAACGCGCACACTCTTCGTTCATCCGCGGCTCGCTCGATACCTACCGATGCGTGATGAAAGTCAATAGATCATGTTTAACATGCGGGTTTATGAATGCGTTATATCCAATTTCCTCACGTTATAACAGATAACAACTACGAGCGCGACGCAATCATAATGCATGCAAATTAGCGCCATAAATGAAAATGTTGTATTCCTTGCGTAGAAATTCGGGAGGATAATTATGCCGCGAATGCGAATTCATGCATCAGCATTCGGCGAACGTTAACAGGCGGACATTAATATCAAACTGCGCCGATAAATAAGCGAAGCCTGATATATACATATATATTGACTTTCTACTACCCGATTAAACTTTCGAGCGGCTGATTTTAACAATGTTTCCTTTTTCAAATGCCTTTTTGTTTCTCTACCTGATCAGGCAGCTAAAGTACGACGGAAATTCATTTCCGCTTCGCGGAAATTTATAACTTGCCAGTTAAACATTAAAAACAAATAAATTTATAATTTATAAGTAAAATACCTTCCTTGTTTAAATTGTAAATTTTAAATTTCTGCTTTAAAATTAAAAATCGTGAATAATTAATATTTTTCATATTTAATTTTTTAATTTTAAACTTTCAACGTTTAACTAAATTTCTTCACATACTGAGAATCTATTATATATAAAACGTCCAAAACAAATAATTTTAGCAACAAAAGATTAAATTGCTATTCGTATGAAGAGAGAAAGGAAGATAATATTCATTTATTAACGTTTATGCAATTGTAATAAAACACACTGTGTAATCATACTGGATAATTCAAAATGAAAAAAAAAAAACTTGAAATTGATTTCGCGTGAGATTAAAACGAGGCTGAATCCAAGTAAATAGGGAAAGGTTGTGAATCCTTGATAAATTTTTATATTTTTCACTGTGCAAGTTTCATTTTGGTACCTAAAAATTATTCTACAATGTGCTTTTTGCCTATTGTCTTTTTACTTCTTTGCGCACTATTTTATTGAAATTGGTGAAATAAAGTTAACGAACTCCGAAAGAGATAAGAAACACATTGCAAGAAACACAATTGTTGATAAATAAAGTAATACAAAGAGACAAATAGGAAATAGGCAAAAAGTAAGAAACGGGAAGCAAAGCACATATAATAGATTACTGTTTAAATACAAACACAATTGTAAAATATTCTTTCACGTATTGATATCGATATATATTTTTTGTAGATTTAAATTACTTTGATATATTTTTTAACATTACAAAAAAATTGAATTCTGATCAAAGGTGCAACACCAAGCCATGATGTATCTTTGATCATAAAATGTGTATAAAGAGAAGTTACAAAAATTTCATATTTTTATATTTATATTTTTAATCCTTTTTTACATTATATAAGACATTTATATGAAATATATAAAAATTAACTTGAATAAACTAGAATAACATAAAAACAATAATACAATTCCACATTATAAATTTAACGAAAATAAAATTTTATTATTAAAAATTATATTTTTCAAAACTTGATCTTTACCTTTACGTTTGTAAAGTACAATATCTGTCACTGAAAAGTACATTTGCTTATTTTCTACTTGTTAATTTTTTAAATTGTAGGCTAAAATTGACAGTGTGGAATTTTAAGCAATATTTTCTAACCAACTACCCTAAACTATACAGACAATTTAAATATAAAATTAAATACGTATGCATTACTTTATAAGATAATGAAAATTCTTACAACTACTTACTTTATATTTACTCACACAATGGATAATTCTTTATTGTTAAAATTGTGGGTTATAAAACATTTTTACTAGTTAAACTGCAAACTATATATTTTTAATTTTATAAATAGATAGTTTCCAATAGATAATTTCATAGATAATAAGGATAAAAATAACACGGTTAAAAATAAACGGGTCAAAGGACTTTGCCTACAGTTTGCATTGCTTTTTTTGAACCATCCTGTAACCACCTTCCTACCGCTAATCGCACACATGCGACATACATTCTTGGACAGTGACGTGCTCGTAACGTGCATTCGGTGACAAAAAAAAACGACCAAAAAATTTCAACTCGACTCTTTATTTTACATGCCAGTTTCGAGTGTCATTCACAGTTACACTACGCCGAACTATACGATTCAATGAACGAATCGATTATTCATGAACGCCGACAGAGCGCTGCATTTTCGTCTAATTTTATTTTATTTTTATTTTTTTAGTTCTTTTGCCGATACGGCAAGAAGTAACAGAAAGTGCTAACAAATTATTCAAGAATTTAAATGAAACAAGAAGTGACGAATTACAACTTCGTGTAGCTTCTTTTATAAACTTATCTAATATCGCGCTCATCAAATTTTCCAAAGAATATCAGTCCGAATAGATCAAAATTTCGTAAGTTAAATAAACATCCATCTGTCTATCCTTGCGGTCCGCTAACGTCCATTTCTACTAATGTAAATTAACTTTAGAGTGCTACTGCTACAGGTGAATTTTCAACCAAGTACTAATTCAAACTTAATTTTGTTATTAAAATTTTGAAGACTTAAAATAAAGTTTAATAAATATTTTGTTTATATTAAAAAAAATTATTCTAGCACCTTGCAACCTATAAAGTAGAAAAAAATCTGAAAAATTCTTAAGAATGTAAAAAAATTCTCACGATTATCCGGATGAATTTTTACGCAGAGTCAGAAAATTGAGTCAGAATAATTTTAATCTCTGTTTATAATTTACTCTTTATCTTTTCTAATTATGAGAATTAAAAAAAGAGAAAAAAAGCTTTAAACCGAAGGATTAAAAGCTAGTACAATTTTTGTTATTAAAATTTCAATTGTTTACAATAACATTTAATTTTTTTAATTAAAATAGTATTATTCCGGTTATTTTAACACCTTGCAAACTATAAAGTAGGAAAAAAAATTTTTTAAGTATAAAAGAAATTTTAATCATCTTGTGTGGGTGAATTTTCTTTCACCTAGAGTATTAACATCAGAAAAATACGAGTAGCGCGCACGCGTGTGTTACAAGGTCAATTTATTTATAATCTCGGTTTATAATTTACTCTTTATCTTTTCTTAATTGTGAAAATTAGAAAAAAAAATATAAAAAGAGTAAGTATAAAAGTGCAATTTTTGTAATTAAAATTTTAATAGTTTAAAATTAAAAAATATTTAATCTTTTTTATAATAAAATTGTGTTAGTTTAATTCAGTTTAATTATTCTAATACCTTGCAACCTAAAATTAGAAAAAAATCTAAAAAAACTCTTAAAAATGTAAAAAAAATGTTATAATTACACGAATGAATTTTTACTCAGAGAATGTGAGAAAAATATGAATAGAGCTCTAGTATTAACTTTAATCTCGATTTATAACTTACTCTTTATCTCTTTCTAATTATGAAAACTAGAAAATGAAAAAAATAACAAGTTTTAAACTCAAAGATTAAAGTACAGTTTTTGTTATTAAAATTTTAATAGTTTAAAGTAATATCTAATATTTTTCTTAATATTAAAATAGTTTTAGTCTAATTATTTCAACATCTTGCAACTCATAGAGTAGAAAAAATCTAAAAAAAATCTTAAAAGTGTAAAAAATTCTCAATTATGCGAGTGAATTTTCATCGAGAGAATTAACGTTAAAAAAATATAAACAGCGCTCTAGAGTTAATTTTAATCTCAGTTTATAACTTTTTATTTCTACCTATTTGTGAAAACTAGAGAAAGATAAAACGAGTAGGTTTAAAACTAAAAGATGAAAGATTAGTACAGTTTTTGTTATTAAAACTTTAATATATTAAAATATTTAATATTTTTTTTACATTAAAAAAGTGTATTAGTTCAATTATTCTAATACCTTGTAACTTATAAAGTAAAAAAAAATATTTTTAAATTCTTAAAAATGTAAAAAACATTCTCAATTATTTCAATGAATCTTCATTCGTTGTCAGATAATTAATATGAAAAAAATATGAATAGCACTTTAGTGTTAACTATATAATCTCGGTTTACAACTTACTCTTTTCTGATCGCGAGAACTAGAAAAGGATAAAAACAGTAAAATTTTGTAATTGAAAGATTAAACATTAATACAATTTTTGTTAATAAAATTGGAATAGTTTAAAATAATATTTAATACTTTTTTTCATATGAAAATAGTACTAATTCAGTTATTCTAACACCCTGCAAGCTATAAAGTAAAAAAAAGGTTTTTAAATTCTTAAAAGTATTAAAAAAAATCTCAATTATGTATGGATGAATTTTCATCCAGAGTATTAACGTCAGAAAAATATGAGTATTGCTGCAGAATTAACTTTAATCTCAGTACTTTATAACTTATTGTTTATCTTTTCATAATTGTGAGAACTAGAAAACGATAAAAAGAAAACGTTTTAAACCGAAAGATTACAGTTGGTCTACATTGTTAGAAGTGGACGCGCATAAGCCGTCCCGAAGTCACGAGTAGCGGCTCTCGCGGCGATACGCGGACAATAACGACGTGATTATCAGTACGTACCCAGCGCCGGTTCGACTGTCGTTTCTCCCGTACCGTACATCCGGCGGTGCGGTCCCCAGGACAAGCGGAAGTGCCGCCGCGATTTCTCCGCGGAGCGAGACACGCTGGCGCGCGCGACGCGGACGTCGTTGTATGCTACTCTCCGTCTCCTCTCCCTCTCCCTCTCTCTCTCTCTCTCTTTTTCCTTTTCTATTTTTATCTCCGTCGAGGCGACGTGTCCCTCCGTTATTGTCACCGGCGACGACGTAAATTACCGCAATTAGCCCCGTCGCGACGATAACGCGATAGCACTCCCACCGGCCGAAAGAAAAACGCAAGAGCGCTCCTTCTGCGATCAACCGTACATACGACGCAACGTCGTCACGGAGTGACGTGCCGCAACTACCGCCGCGCGACCGAAGCTTTCTCGTGCTGTCGTAAAACGCCGTGCCGTCGGCAACAAACGTGCCGGCGACCCATTCCCGTCGCAAGATGGCGGCCGCGTCTCCGTCACGTGCGAGCAGAACTGTGCCATGCTCCGGGCGGCACCGTGATCTAGCCGCACGTGTGTAATGTTTAGTGTGTAATGTAGATGCGACATATATTATGTGCATCATATTATCATAGTATTGTTATTACACGTATTACATTTATGCGTGATACGGGTCGTAAAAAAAGAATGTTAAGCAAAATTTTAAGAAATATTTTCCTTACATTTATAGAACAAATATTTATTATGTCAATGCGGTTCTAAAAATATTTACACAGTAAAAAACGTATATTTATGTTAAAAACGATTCTCGTTAAAAATTTTTGTGTTGAACTTTTAACGTGTCCAAGTGTTAATTTAAAACAATATTATTATTTAAATATATTTAGTGTTGTAAATTGATATTTAAGATTTTTTAGTGTTAACATAATGTATGAATAAATAAAGAAATAACGTAATAATGATTTAATATATAAATTCTAAAATAAATGAATAAAATGTATGTATCAACATATGAATGTTAATTTTACTGAAGAAATATGTTTTCATACTCTATTTCTAAATTGTGTCGTAAAGTGTTACATTTTTTGTATTAATTATTTACATAATATATTTATATTCCCGGAGAATTTTTTTGTATATAATTATATATAAATATATGTAATAATTATATGTAGTTGTATACAATTATATGTATATGATTATGTACAATTATATATAATTTCATATATATTTAAATATATATGGACATATTTGATATATAATTGTAGTATATGTATAATTATTAATAAAAAATTTTTTTATGCTTTCTAACATAATCATTTTATATTAAATTAACACACACAAAAATTTGAGTGAACGTGCAATATATATCACATATTTAATATAAATGTTTAAACTGTACTTTTTGAAATATTAGTGTTTATGTCTGCCCTGAAAATCTGGATAAATAATCGTAAGATTCTTATAAAAAATATTGTCAATAATCCAAATGTTAATGTTGTAATAGAGAACTGCCAATAAACATAAACTAATAATTCAAGCACTAAGCACTTTTGGACTATAAACTTAAAAAGATATAATGATTGATAAATAAATACATAAATTTTTGTTAAATTAATGATATGTTAATATACCCGTTTTATATAAGTGTACTTATACTTTAAATAAATTGTATACATATGAAAGCAATGTTCGTAACACACACATTTTATTTTTATTAAACGATACATTTTACTGTTTATTTATTTTATGTTTTCATTTTTATACTATTATATAATACTAAAATTTAAAAAGTAAAAGAAGTTTCAACTTTATTATATAAGTACTTTAAATATTCAAGATAATTTATGCAAACTTTTATTCTGAGCTTAGATGTACTCTAAATAAATAAATAAATGAATAAATTTTATTTCTTTAGAAAACAATCTCTGCATTGTAATAAAATTTTACGCAAATTATTTTAAATGCTTAAAATACTTATATAAAAATTTCAGACTTTTTTATTATTTCTTAACTACAGCACATTTGTACCTCTTAAAATAACGTTTTTAATTCAAGTCGATCGCTATCATTTTTTTATATTATTTTAAAATACAATATAAAAACATTTGTAATTTTTTTCTTATTTGGAAAATAGATGTAAAAGTATGACGAATACATTCCTAAAATTTTGCGCAACATTTTTGTTACATCCGACTCTCTACAGATGTCTGTGATTCCCCGTATTTCCATTCGCGGGTAAATCCGTAAATCCTGCCTGCAGAAAGAATGTAATAGATGCGACGGAATATTAGCTGCCACTTGTGAGGTATTTTTAAAAAAATAATAATCTTTTATTTCAATTTATTTTATCTTTATCTTTAACAGGTTGATTAGCTTGGAAAATATGATTAGCTTGAAGGTTAATTAGCTTTGAAAGTACGATTAGCTCTGAAGAAAGAATGTTGGTTTCTCTTGTCATTGCATAAGTTCATAAATAGGTATGTATATATATATATAAAAAAAAAAAAGAAAAGAAGAAAAAAGCCATAAAGTCGCACATCATCGCCTTATATCTAGTCTTTCGTAAATATATATAATATTTAAATAAACTTAGGTATGATAATAAAATGCCCGACGAGTGGCAGTGGTGGATTACAAGTAAATAACGCGAAATGATACATGAGTAGCGTAAAAAAGTTCTACTAAAATTCCTAAGAGTTTTGGTATATAAAATCTCCTCTAATTGATCTCCGTGGCTCTGCTCGGACTGTACGGGATGGACTCGTCGTCCTCGCCGATCTTCCGCAGCCGCTGCAGCTCCGCATGCCGCGTTCTGAAATATAGTCAATCGTATCGGTTTAGTCGCGATCGCGTGTACGAGATCCATCACTGTGGAATTTGTTTCGATACCTCGCTGAGATCTCCTCCAGCTCCTGTTCTTTCTTGCGGTTCTTGAGGATCCGATATCCGACGCAAACGATTATCAACAGAATGGGAACCAGGCAAGCGAGAACTATGCCAGTGGTAATGCCCGCTGTACGAGAGCTATATTCCTGTTGACCTGCGGTGTGTATAACGAAACATGTCGTACATTACAACACTTGAACGTATAAAAAGAAAAGTGTAGACGAGTGATCGAAAAATCGAATCCAGATGTATAGGAATGTCTTTTTGCGTCGCGTGTTTGCCATCGATTAGGTACGAAAGATTGCAAAGTTTTACAATGAATTGTGTAGCAGTTCCTTTAGGATAACAGTATTGTTCCTCTGGCATATAGCAATAAATATTTTATGTAGACTTTTATTATTTTATATAGAGTGTGTTTCGGCCTACATTTTTCTATCCTACCGGAAAAAAATTCTATGAAGTTCTATATAAATTTTTTAAATAATACCAAAATCTGCAAAAATGCTAAAATCTTTTGTTAATTTTAATAATTATGTGGACTAAAAAAAAATATTTTTACGAAAAAATAAATAATTTTAAAAAATTTCTATTTTTAATAGAACTTTGTACTTATTCATAGAAATTTTTTCCGTAAATTACTTAGAAATGTCTAGAATGGTAAAGTTTCCGTTATAGTTTCACTGAAAAAATCATAAAAAAACACAAAAATGATGCAGTACAAAAATATAAAAATTTAGAAAAATTTAGAAAAATATTTTAATTCTACCATTTTTTAATTTGTGTAGAATTTTGTAGAATTTTTTTTCACCAGAGTAGTGTACTGGCATTACTGAAAAATTGTTCTGCTATTAACACGCAGTATACTGCGACAGTATCTAGTTTCATCAATGGCGTCATAAATAGTAGCCGTTGTGAGCACTGGAGCTCTTGATATGAGGCTGTTGCAATATAATATGATCTCGTTTAAAACCCTTTACTTTCGTTTAAAACTTTCAATGTTATTAAATATATTAACATAATTTAGCTTTATGTGTTTGTCCATCGTGTCTGGTTCTGCTTAAGGATTTGACACGATTAAATAAGTTGTACAAAGGACAATATGTTATAAATAAATCGACAACGTATAATGTGTTGAGGTCCAGATTAATGTGAAGTCGAGTCCAATAGTATGAAGTTGAAAAATATATTGTGTGAAAATGAAAAATTGATTGATTTCGTCGTAGACTTTCCTAACAAAAGTAAAGTTGAAGCAATATTCGGATTGAAGCAAAAACTACAATTTACTGCGATTACTACAATACCGTTCCGAAATACAATGTCACCATGCAATGTCACAGTAACAAAGTAATTTTGAAATTGCTGCGACAGTAGACTTTTATGACGTCATAATAATTGCACCAATAAAAAGGGAACACACCCATAGATGATATCCAATAGAAAGAGTATAACAGAAGAGAAATTTAATGTTTAGACGGAGCATACGATAAAAGCAAACAGTTTGCAATCATTTTCGCGCGTATGCTTAACTTAAACAATTTTCTTCTATTGGCATTAAAAAAATAATAGATCTAAAATTACGATGATGAAAACCAATTTACCGTAAAATCTCATAAAATTTCGTGCCATTAGAATAGCGAAACTTGTAAGTTCTAATTAATTCTATTAACAATAGAAAACATCAATATTATTAAATGAATTCATAATGATCAAATAAAGTATTTCAATGAGAAAGAAGGAGAGGAAAAAGGAAGATTGGAAAAATTCACAACTCTGGTGGAAATTTCCATTCCATTCTAATGCTGTTCTAATGCTGCATCATAATGATGTAAATCGATTGTTTCTTTAACTGTGTATGCATGTGGAATAGAAATTTCCGTCATCTCATTTAATGATGTATAAAATTTTATTAAGATTCTTTTACAATACGTGAACACAAGTATACCATGCGATTAAATTGCCATAAGTACTATTAGTATAATTATACAAACCAATTCTACAATTAAATAGTTGCTATTGCATTTAACCGTTGCTTAGAACCACGTAATGTTTGATCTAATATATCAATTCACACTATCGTATACATAGACGTGAAATAATACGTATACTCTGAATACAATTAATACTGTAACTATTTCTATTCCACAGCAAGAACAGTACATATAATATCTCTATTATCTATAATATACACTAAAACAACTTCGAACAATACGGAAATGATAAATGATAATGGAGTTATATTCGGAATATCATTTAAATTATCATCAAAAGAGAAACTAATTAGCTGCAGTTTTTGTGCTAGATTCTAAATCAATCGCGCATCAAATTAATTGATATTTTGCGAGCAATATTAATTTTACGTGTGTGCAAGATGTATGTACGTTATTTAAAATCGGAATCAAGGTATATTGTCATGGTTACATGCACACATGCATACTGGCTAAAACTACGCGTGTAAATAAAGCAATTTCGTCTGAGTAGAATATATATATCTTTACTACACAATTGTTATGCGCACTAACGAGAGATGAATATCATATCTAAACGTCGCTCTCTTTCGTAGGGCTGCCTGTTTTTCTAATCGAGTCCGTGCCCGAATCCGACCCCGTGGGCGAGATAGGGTCCTTCAGATCCCATTCTTTATCCTCGAAGTCAATATCCGGTCTATTGGGTAAGGGTTCATGGGTGCGGTACACTCTGTCGTAAGTACGACGCTTCCTAGTGCCGCTATTAGTTTCAATTGTGCTAGTGTCGCTAATTGGTGTAATGGCCCTATCGTCGTACTTTAACGGCGCGTTCTGCTTCAGCGTAGATTCATTGTCGATACCAGAATCGCGCTCGGAATAACGCCAAGATTTCATCGAACCTCCCGGCGAGTGGTTTCTTTTGATATAAATAAAGCTGCCGGCGATGCAGGCCACCACAGGTAATAACACGACGCAAATAATTCCCATTACGGTCCACGCTGTACGCTGAACGTATTCGACCTGACCTATATTTATATTATAAAGCGTATCAATCGCAGCACGAAAAAGGGGGAAAACACTTTGATTTGAAAATTCCGTTTGAGGGAAAAAGAAAAGATTATTCGTTGAGAAATATCAGAGAGTACTGAGAAAAGAGTTCGGTTGTAGCTACCAAATATTGAACGAACTAATGTCAATTAAACATTTTGTTAATACTACTAAAAATAATTTTTCTTTTCTAAATATTCAGTGAGTATAACTGAATTTGATAATATTTATACGAACGAAATGTTTAATTGGCATTATTTCACTCAACGTTTGATAGTTATTGCCAAACTTTTTTTTCAGTGAAACAAAGGGAGAAAAGATGAAAGACATGAAAATCGTGTCAAATCGTTCAATATGTTGTTTGTTAGCAGTTCTATGAGCTCCCTTTGGCGAAAACAGACTCTTGTTGATTAATTGCTGGACTGGTAAGATCAGACTCGATTTAACTTTTAAAACGAATTGATGGAATTTGAGTCTCGCCTCGAGTTTACCGGTCCGATAAATGCGCTCCCATTAAATATTTTCTCTACGTTATACCTTATTGCATTCCTTATTCTCCTACTTCGTTTAAGATCGTTAATCAGGTACAGTGAGATTGCAGTGAGAAACTGATGCGTTAAATAATAGAGTAGGAATACTTACGAAGGCATTCCGTGTATCCGTATTCCGGGGTGTTCCATCGTCCTTCCGGTAGGCACACTCGACGTTTATCACCGACCAACGTGAAATCCTGATTGCATTCGAAGCTCACTTTCGTCCCAGGCACGAATAGAAAATTGCTCTTACGTCCAAATCGTGGTGTTTCCAATACACCGCAGGATATAACTTAAAAAATAAAATACATACATATACGTGGATGTGTGCGTGTGTGTGCTTTATATACAATATACAGAGTATCCCAGATCATCCAGTATATCCTTTTTAGAATGAATGAAAGTGATTTTTATCAAAAAACCCACTAAAGCTTTGACGGCTAAATCGAGTACACTATACCGAATGGTGATATTTTCAACTTTCGATTCCGAGCGAAAATAGACTATCCAGATCGGACGTTGAATTTTTTAAATGTAACATATACGCTACATTTACTTTTTATTGTAGGTTCGAATTAAACGCAAAAAGAAAAAGAAAAATTTTATCTCAAACATTTTTTCTAAAAACATCTCTATTAAGCTTAAAATGATCTTAAAAGTAAATGCGATAATATAAACTTAAATAGAAGATTAATTTTTAGAAAAAATGGTTCATATAAAAGTTTCTTACTTTTTTTATGTGTAATTCGAACCTGCAATAAAAAGGTACCATATCCTTTCCGTTTTAAAAGGAATGTACGGGTAATATTGAATATTATACACACATATATATTCTTACATATATACTCTTTGATAAAAAAAGTTACGCATACGTCAATTCAACCTTTCAATTGTCAACCTTTAAATTCATTACGAAAAAAATCATACAATAATGTTCTTGATTTTAAAGGGAAAAGCTTGAAACCATTTTTTTCTGCCGAAACTCTAATAGTTTAAAGGTCACTAGTCTATTAGATTTGTATATAACTTTTTTAATTAAAGAATGTACGTATGTTATAAATTTTTATTTTATATATGTAGAAATCAGAAAAAATTAACGGAGCTAATTACAAAATTTGAATTTGGGTCTCTGATTCTTATTCCTAGCATTTAGCATGCTACATCACGAGCACTGCTTTATTGATCTCACAGATAACAGTTTCAGATATTTATAATTTGCTCTATGGTTCTTTCCAATTTCCTACACATATATGTATAAACATACTAAATCTAGCAAACTAAAAAGATTTTTTAGATTATTTTAGATAGAGAAAGGTACGTTGTTATATAAATTGTATTTAAAAGTTCTCACGGATTCACTTACCTTCCTCTTTGTTCAACGCTCGGATTTGAGTGTAGGTATCGTAGTAATTTCGGGTAAAGTGCGCTAAATCTCGGTTCAACGTCATAACGTAATCATATTGACACTGATACGAATCGCTGCACAGTTGAGCTGCGCGCTCTGCGATGTACGACTTATTCACCGGGAGTATTTCTGATGGATACTTTCCAAATTCCGGCTCGAACGTGCGATTAGCGTAGTAGCTCGCCGTTCTACCAAACTCCCTGTGGAATAAAGCCGCTCCCAACAGTTTGTTCTCCTTATCTTCTAACATCCAATGCAACGCGAAGTCTGTGTGAACAGTCCTGGAACTGTTTACGCTACCGATTGGGACTTGATATCCGCTTGGACTCGTCAAATCGTCCGTTTTATCGAAATTCCAAATGCCGAACAGTCCCCTGGTTTTATTCTAGAATAAAAGAGTATAATATTTTCTAAATATTTTTCACATTTGACAAATGTAAATTTAAACTACTCCCTTGATATCTTTTATGTAAATTTTACGCGTACATTCGTACACTGGTTTCGATCCTTGCACGTAGTACAATATGTAACAGAAAGAAACATTTGTTTCTTACCAGATATGACCACGGTAGATATACTCGAGTGGATAAAAATCCCTCGTTCTCCACGACTTCTACGCCAGCACCGGTGTCGAGCATAACAATGACCTCGCTCTGATTCAGGATATACGTCGGTGTATAAACGACCACCCCGGGGAAATGTTGGAATTTTAAGGCTGGTCTATCAAAATATATTCTTTGACCATCCGCGAAAACATCCAGTCTGTATCGCCATTGTGCATGTTTAGGTCTCAAACGAACTTCGATAGTAGCGGAATTATTACCCCTCACTGCGAGACATATGATGCATCAATTATGAAGCTATTATTATCAATATAACAGCAGTATTAATATTAAATTGAAAACCCTATTGTTAGAATGTGAACGATCATGTTCTGTTTAAATTTTTTATACTATCATATCGCTTAAATCGATACGTTTTAAAAATTAAAAAATTTCCGCAGAAAAGAGATCTTACGTTAATAAATGAAATTGTCAAATGCCAGAGAAGAAAGTTATTTTTAAATATAACATTATTAAGAAAATAATATTTTTAAATAAAATATTAGTAAAATACATATTGAATCCACAGAACAGAATTAAATGCAACTTGAATCTGAAAATCAATCAAGTTGTTCCCTGTCAGAAAATTTTCAGCCATAGAATAGTAGAAACTCACCTGCTACCGAGGTAAGATGCGTCGCCATCACTGGACCGAACATGTTGGGTGGCATTTGCTCAAATCTACCTTGAACATCGAGTTTATCTTTGATATCGTTCACTCGTAACAGAACAAACTCGCCTTTGCCGTTAAAGGTATACTCCACGTTGTCGAACGTGACGAAGTGAGGATCGCCGAACACCGTCGCCACTCCTGGCGATTGATAGGCGATGCAATCCTGCGATGGTCTCCTTTCGAATCGGAACGTCTCGCAACCGACAGCCTGTTCTTCCTGCCAGAGACAACACGCATACATAGGCACCACGTCGTGCCACCAGTGCGAGAGTGTCGGGACTTTATTAGCCTCATTCCATGGGAAGAAACCTAAATTGTGAGATCGATGCGGTCGCGATCCCCATTGCTGATCATAAGTTAACATCAAGAAACCATTTTTGTCGTAGCAACATTGCTGCTCCGCACCGTCCATGCTGAAATAACATGAATAAGTTGCAGCGTAAGACTTAAATTACTTAAGGCATTATACTATTATTGGACGTTAAATAATCTATTACAAATTAAAAATGAATGACTGCACTGAAAGAATAATTTTGTTGAAATACAGATCTGAAAATAATTATGTTGACAATATAAAAAATTGTATTGGACGGTTAGCTTAGTTGCTAAAATGTTAAAACTGTTTGCAGCAATATTATCATACTTGGACATCCTACATAATTATGATGGCTCAACATAAAATTATTTCCTAATCTGTATCTAACTAAATTTTTAGACGCTGCAGTAAAATTGTTCTTTCCGCGTGTGAAGCGAAACGGGCTAATGAAAGTACGGCGCAGTTATTGGAGTGCAATTACGTGATTATCATGTTTAACTTTATATTATACAAAATCCGAACATTTCGGCTCTCATCAACGTTTATTGTAGCAGTTTTCAATGATTCGTGAAAGGATTTGGGAATAAGCCGCTCTTAGCTGTTTGCCTTCAAAGAGAATTTTATTGCGGCCGTATAATCGTAATCTACTACTATATCAAAACTTGGTGATTTCGAACCCCCTTGATGATTGGAATGTTGGGTAATGGACTTGTCACGCCTCAATTTCATTTGTGGTGCGTTCCACCTACAGAGGAGTAGCGCTGCTTTTGATTCAATTAAGCTAAAAGCGACTGAATTTCCAGATCCATCCGTGGGACAGTGGAAACTATCACCAATGCTGATAATATCTCGTAAATAGCCAAAAGTTAAAATATATTATGACCGTCACGTAATTGTGCTCCAATAATTGCATTCTATCTTCATCAGCTCGTTCCGCTTCATAGTTACTTTTTGAGGTTTCTTCTCAATTTTACAAACGATTGACTCATCCGAGAGACTTTATCAATAATTATAACTTTATCAGTAATGATCGGTTATTAAAAACTTTATTAGTTACTATATATATAGATAAACTATCTCTCCAAAGTGGAAGCTTACTTACTTTGGCGCACCTGTCCTCACACAGTGAGACGCATACTGATTATAATAGCAATCTATATTCGAATCTTTATCGCAGGTGTAATCCGGAAGAAAACGACCTTTGTCATACAGAGCGTGATCCAGGATGCAGGGGCAAAGCGCTACTTCGGAGGCGAAGTTTTTGAGATACCGATCGTGCATGATCCACTTGTCGCAGATTTTTTGAGGCCATTTCGAACCGTATTGGCGTTCCCATTGAGGAGCGAAGTACCAACCAAGAGGAATTGGTCTACTCCACAGGCTCCTACATTGAAATCATTAAGACACGTTATCCCACACAGAATTAATAGATTACAAATATTTCATCTTGCAAAACTTACGGTGTTATCGATAGTCCCGAATATAAGTGCGGATCGGTCAAGTTAATTTGAATGAAGCCAAATATCATGTCCTGATGATATGGATTGTACGCGTCTCGGTATTTGGCTGGTTTAATAGCGTATTTGCCGATATTAGTATGCGAACTCTGAAATACGTATGACAATTTAATATATCGCTATTCCATCTTTCTACTGTCTCGGATTGTCTCGTACAAACCTCTAGAACTGTTATAAATTCAAACTCGGGTCTCGTCTTGGTCTCTTTGTATCCCCATAATGATATTTGAATCCCTGCTCCTATATTGGTAGTTAAATTATACGCGTTCCATGTGATCTTTATTTCTGCGGGATCCTTTTGGTGAACGGCCTCTTTGTCGATGAAGAAAATCCTCTCCGTCGCTGTTGCTGGGGTTTCTACAAGTGGAAGTATCACGGAATTTTATTGTGAATAATAGAATAGAATTTATTTACTTCAGCTTACAAGTCAAGAAGGGACTTTGTTTGCCCTATTTACTTTATTCAACACATATTTATCTTTAATAAAATATTAACATTAAATATTATTATTTCTTTTTAATTATTTCTCTCTTATCTATTTAGAGTAAATAATTTATATAATGTAATAAATAATGTGTACAAAAATCTTTTGACTTGATTAAATGCAATATGGCGAGGCATGCTAAGTTTTAATATTTTATTTTGAACTTAAGTCTGTTTTATATGACTTAGAGTTTGCGTAAAATATAATTAAACAATATAATTAAAAAAAAATTCTACCAATTAAACATAGGATTAAAAATATTATTTTTTTAAATTTAAGTTTGTCTCAATAATACTTGGCTAATTAGATTTACTTCAGATTTCTTTTTCAACAGTTTTTATTTTACAGTGCATACACTTTCAAATGCATATATTTTATATTTTTTAAAAGGTTTTCTAAAAACTTACTTAAAAATTTATCTACGCATCTATTTGTCTTTTAAATATAAAAAAATTCAAACATTTTTTAAATTTTGCCATCTGCCAGGTCGAATCCGTTTAAAATTTACCAATTTTCACATTGGACTTGCCTTCAGCTACTTTATTCAGTTCAGAAACTTTAGTTTAAATAGAGTTGAAAACAGCTTGGTAAATCGTTAATAATAATGTATAGTGTGATTCATAGTTTTTCTGCAATAAATTCCATATTTAACCATGAATGTCTTATTAATCATTGTTATTTTTTTATCGATATCAAAAATTCCTTTTAATGGTTAAAAGTCCTAATAATATACTTAATTTTAATTTCAAACAACTTCTCCATTACATCTTCGTATTGTAATTATAATGACAATAATAATTATGATGACATGTAATTATAATGACAATATAATTATAATTATAATGACAAAGTAATAAATATCATGTAAAAATTGTCTTCTCTTTTGCAATTTTAACTGCAAATTTCATAATATTATAACAAATTGGTAATTGAATTCATATTCAATGTTTTAAAAAAAATTACAGAAAATGACTAATCTCGTTCTGACATTATTTTTTTGTTGAACTGTGTAATGAAAATATTTCGATTTTGCTCTATCAAATACTTATAACTAATATCGAAGAGACGTATATTGAATAAAATTAATTTTTAAGTGGAAATGAAAGAATTCTTACCGACAAAATATTTTCCTTTCCAATCGTAAGTACCACTATCAATTGCAATGTAGAAACGTATGTAGCCCTCGTACTTCAAGAAAGGCTGCACACAAATTGCGCGATTTTTGTCTATAACCGTGCCCATCACTACCTCGTTCTCAAAGCGGCACTTGATCTTCTGACTCTCGTTGAAACACGGTCCGGTAATATTGACAACGGTACCGCCCAGCATGTTTCCGGATTCCGGAGCGAAAACCAGCGGCAGATGAGCTCCAGCTGTGCATTATTGTATAATGAAAGTCATTGAAATTCTTGGGCTTATAATTAAAAAAAAAAAAAAACGGAGCTTTCTTACCGATGTCTTTATTACAGGTACCCAGCATTATTTTTTCATCTATCCTGAATATGTGCCGTCCTGGGAAACCGTTTGCCCATCCCCTGCCTGTTAAGTCGCGGATCGTGGTCGCTTGAGAGTAAGGCTTATACTCGTAGCTCTGAGTACCATTTCCAGCATTAAATCCAACCTACGACGAATGAGTTTCGTAAGTAAATTTATGTTCAAAACGACTTTTATTCCCTCGAAGTAGCTCTTATTCCGTCCTGCTTGAATATTATAATTCGGGCGCAACGCAGAAAATATCAAAATCCTAATGTAAAAACTATCTCATTAAAATATCTTCAAGATATTTTTAAAATATGTCTAAAAGTTGTCTAACAATGAGATGTCTAAAATAATGTCTAAAAAGATTTTATTGAAGATATTTTTGTAAAATTTCTAAAAGATATCTGCAAACATCTGACAGACATTTTAAAAGGTATCTTTAAAAGATTTATCACATAAGATTTTTATATTTTTAAAATATCTAAATATTTGAATAAAATCTCAAAATGTTGCATTAAATATTGTTAGATCTTTAAAAAGCTTTCCCGAAACTTTCCAAAAGTCAAAGTTAATGGCTTATAAAATTAATTTAGTTATGTTAAAAGTTATATGAACAAAAAATTAACTTAATTAAAATGTAAGATTAAATTAAGTTAAATTAAAAGTTAATTTTAAAAAGCAATATTCATATTAAATTAAAAGTTTCTAATTATTTAAATGTTAGATTATTCAAAACAATTATAATATAAATCATCAAATTTTTATTATTCTATTTGTAAAATAAGTTTACATAAAATAAGTTTACAAAAACATTGTTTTATTTTACTTAGAAATGTATTTTTTCTTTTATAATTTTTTTTTAACCTATAAACTTTTAGTTTAGAAAAAATATTAGTAAATTAAAGTTATAATATTAGTAAATTAATTGTGTTTCAAAAATCACTTATTAAAGTTAAAAATTAAATCATTTAAAATTAACTAAATTAAGTTAAAAGTTATTAACTTTTTAACTTTATTATTTAACTCTTTTTTAACTAGTTATTATCCAATCCTGCTTTTTAGAGATCTAAAAAATAGCTTTTTAAGAATTTAAAGAAAAAGTGAACTTGAGTAAAATGTAATATAAAACTTATACTTATTCCGCAAATTACTTACAAATGCAGGAACTCCATTCTCGCCCAGAGTTGTATCACCGCCCGCTTCGGTATGACTCGTCCATCTCAGGTTGAGGTAATTGAAAATTGCGTATGCGAAGACCTCGTCAGTAGCCAAAACTAGTTGAAACGTATTGGTTGTGTGAAGAGACGAATCGATACCACCCGTAAAGGACATATTTTTCCAAGTTGCAATAAGAGCGTGCTTAGGTATGAATGAATCAGCGCCGACAACACCCTCACGGATGTCCCACATGACACGCTCGCGCATTTCTACTCCAAACTGATCGGTTCTTGTTTGTAAATCCCTTTCGAGCCTGAGGAGCACAGTTGCGTTTGGTAAATCTCTTCGACTTGGAAAATTCACTTGAAATTTACAAATTTCAAAAACAAGCTCAGAACAGCACGTCAAATTTTTTAATTATGCGTACCTGAAGTACACCCCCGGTTTTCTTTTATCAATATCGTCCTCTCTTATCATTCCTATGCGACATTTACTGAAAAAAATGCCGATGAAGGCAGGATCGTTCTTTTTAGGCCAGTCTTTAATCGGAAACACAAGAGGATACGTAAGGTGCTCCGGTGGATCACTGAACTCCAAGTATCCATTAACAGTTAACTAAAACGTTACGTAGTATTTAATTGTATTCAGCGACAAAAAAAAATTTGTTTATCGTAATATAACTTTTTTAACTTTTATTAATAATTATTTAATATTAATTTTTCTGACTGATAAAATATTTGGACACCCACGTTGGGATACTCGATTGTTAATTCAGATTTTTAAATTAACTGTGCAATTATTAGGTATTTATATTATTACTGCTTTTAAGAAAAAATGTTTCAATAAACTGATTAGCTGTACTTATACCTAATGATACTGTATTAGTAATTGGTGAAACATTATCGATTACTCGGGAAAAATGTTTTATATATAATTATATACCTATTTATATATAATTTTATATATATATATATATATATATATATATATATAGACATGTTTCATGTATACATATAATTATATATATAGAATTTTTTACGGGTACCAATGTAGTAATCAGTTTATTGAAATATTTTCTCTTATGGGTGTACAAGTATTTATATTGTCAAAAATTTTATACAAAAACAATATATAAAAATTTGTAAAACTGTAAATTTAATTTTAAAAAATTGAATTTTACTACTAAAAAATAAAAAATAAGGTTTATTTATAAAATTTCATTAATTTTATATAAGCGATCGTACTCTCGTGTAGTTGAATCTGAAGCCGAAGAAAGGTAATTGGAAATTCAAATTTTTGTGAATTTGTAGATTCGTTGCCTGCAGAGCCGATTGGTAATCACCCTTATCATCATTGCCACCCTTATCGAAATACCAATACATAAATTCAGATCGAATCTCTTGCAATCTTTCTTTTGTTATTGTATAAAAAGGTACATTGTCATTCGGGCGAGGCGCGTATCTCTCAGCCTCAGGTAATTTAGAATCTATATGGAAAAGGGAATCGATCAAATTAATGCTATTAAAAATGTAATAAAAATTAAATTATTATTGCATAATATTATTCCACGCTTAAATCTCTTATATATTTCTGTTGAATCCATGATATTCCTAATTGTACGGATGTAATAAAAATATCTCTGATATCATTGCGATGTAGAAAATAAATGCAAATCGATAATGCGTTTGATTAGAATCAATCATTAAACCCACATGAGTTCATGATCTATCAAAAATGGCTTGTTTCATCCAATGAATCATCTCCGATTCATGTTAAAGTGAGTAACTGATAAATACGCCGTGTGATAAGCGGCGATATGGATTGTCTTCTATCGCGCGCGAGGTAAAATATACGTAAGAACTCGAATAAAACGCGAGACTCGGATTGAATTATTTTAAATCGCCGTTTCAAGAGCAAGATATTTCGAAGAAAATGTCAGTCAAAAGGAAAATCATAGAAAATAGATCTCGTGGTTACACGTTGCTCAATACCACTCATTACGAAATGATGGTCACGCCCACTGATAACGGATTACTTACCGTATCTTACATATTTTCCGGACTTTGCGTTCGCCTTTTTACCGGAAACTTTTTGAACGATAGGCAAATCCGTTCCGGAGTTGCCCTTCGCTGCGAAATCTTCAACGTCCGGCAACACTTGCACCGGACTTTCCTCTACGTCGACCTTCTTCTCGACGGGACCTAAATTTTCCTCTTCCTCGACGAGATCATCGAGCTCCAGATGAACCGCTTTCGTTTGCGGCGGCAAACCGACGCTGTCCTCCGTACTTTCGTTCTCGATCAACTCAGGTGAATTCAATCGGAATGCACTTTCAAACGTCTCGTTTGTATTTTGCGCGGTAATTTCACGTGGTATTAATGAAACAAGACACGCGAAAAGAAGGATCCATTTCGATAATGCGAAAATGCAATCGAGCTTCCTCCACGACGCTCGAGGTCGCATTTTCGTAGAGCGAATGGTGTACCAACTAATTACTCTAATACGCACAACGAGACTGAACTCGAGGATTCATCCAAGTAACAGGTATACGCGATAACGTACTGATATCATCGGCTCTAATATGATAACATTTATCTCTCTACTACAGGTGGGTGCGTAGAACGAACGGGAAAGTAAGTACAACCCATACGTTCTACTTACGAAAAGGGCGTTTCCGCTCACAAAAGAAAAATGTATTTCGTTGATTGAACGATCGAGTTGTTTGCGACTTGCCGTCGTAGATACATTAAAATTCGTTCATTTTAGAGGCAAATTATTTATTCGACCTTTGCAACTGTAATATTTACAAAGCAGATATTTTTAGTACGATCAGTTCGAAAATGTACCAAAATCTTTTTTTCTTTCTTGCATTCTTGCGGGCGACAGGTTTTACAATAAAACACGTGCAGTATAATATAGCAAATATCATATGAAGGCTACTTCATCTTTAAAATCGTATTACTAATACTTTTTATTTTACACGAACGCATCATTTACGGTATCCGTTATACGCATAATAAAAACGTATGATGCTCTTGTATATCAATATTTTATATGGTTCAACCTAAAAACGCGGACAACCTAAAAAACATGTGTACTTCCCTCTATTGCAGTTTTGTAAAATGTGTATACGATCTTTTTTTCGGGTTTAAAATGTATCCCGTTACAAATGCATCATAGAATAAATATACATATCAACAGTACAGATACGTCTGCATAGTGTGGCATGTACAAAATGTATTAGTAATGTTCAACGAGTTCGTGTTCAATGGTCAAATATTTTTACAATATTCAAGAGGGAGAAATATATATTTCCATTATATTATTAATCGTATAATACAATAATGGGACGTGCACCTGCTCCATGTTTGCAACAGAAAATATCCGCCACTCGTGTTACGTGAAATGTTCTTGTGAATGTCGAACGTACTAAACATTACCAATACATTTGGATGTAAATTATGTTCGGTTCGGGTATGTTAAGCAACTTTCTCGTTTTCTTTATGCATCATTCAAGTAGTTAGATATGTATACCTGCAAAGATCTTAAAAATAGGGAAAATTATGGAATTTTTGTACTGTGACGGTATCTTATATATCAATATTGTCCAAATTGTTTACAAAAAAATTATATTACATTTTTTTATGTTGTTCAGTGTTTTAAATCTTTTCAATTGGATAGTACGTATCACAGAAGAAATCTACAAAAGAGAGTCACAGAAAGAATTCAAAAGAATTAAAAAAAGAAGAGAGATCTTAAAGACACATGTCTAATTGCTCTTCGTGTGGAGACCTACAACAATGATGTCAATATAATATTCCGGATATGAACCATACACTTCATCATTAAGTGAAAAGACTTTTGTATAACATTTTATTTGTAATGAAATAATCTCTCTGTTACGATTGATTCTTTCTTTAACATTACGATGTCGAGGCGTTATCTCCATTACTGTCCATATATGTGCTAGATCCGTTCATGACAAATGACGTTCCCAGACCATATAGATGTCCACAGTACTTTACATCATCAATATTATCTTCGAAAAACATCTGGAATAAAAATCAAAAGCAATTAAAACTTTATATCAACGTAATACACTAAAATAGATGTTAACTTGATTAAATGCAGTAACTTGACTCAATTTTTTCAATTCAAATATTTATGTATGTAATTTAAATGCAGAGGAAAATCGCCAATATTGGCATAATCCTCCTAAAGCAACACCTCTTGATTCTTGGAAACTAAGCATTGCACTGTATTAATACTAATAAAAACGTGTTCTGATTAGATAATTAAAAAAATAAAAACCTATAGTTCATACATTCATAGTTTTTTTATATATAAAATTTAATAAAATCAAATTCTTAAAAAACAAAAATAAAAATTGCATGATTTTTTCTTGCAAATTACATGATTTAAACAATAAATGAGCATATTGATAATATTAGATCATTTTATACATTTGTAACTTCCTAAAACTGTTTTGTTTTTATTTTTCGCTTTCATATTTTCCTCGTAGTGCGATTTGGAACGTAAAATTGCTGTGCAACGTAAACTGATATACCTCTCCAGTGATAAGACAATAACTATAAAATCTTCAACTGCAATGTTGACAAATGTTTCCTGAATTTTTTTATATTTTCTTTAATACTTAAGGTAGGAAAAATAACGTTGTCGGATGCGACAAATTCACGTATACACTAACAGGGGACCAGAAAAACTTACAATATAAAATAGAATTCAATTCTAGTTTTTTAATTTTATAAAGTTTGTTGTTTAATACATAAAAATATATATTTTATTACTCAATTTATCAATTTATTTTATAATTAACTCCTCGAAGCCACGTGTCTGAATTCTGCTATCTGAATTCTGCTCTCTGTGCCAGTTTCGGGGTTCCAATTTCTCAGACGCTCTCTTTGAGTTGTTTTGCGAAAACATTAATTATTACAAAATATAAAACAAAGTATTATAAAAATTGCTGTTATCATCAAATAGAAGACACTTTCTATCTAGTTTGTATTTATGTTATTAAAATATTATTTTTAGCTTTTGTTTGAAAAAAATATTACTTGAAAACAAAGTAGTATTGGTGTAGTATTTTTCTCTAATATGTTTAAATATAATTTAACTAGCTTGAATTGAAGAATTTTAGTCTAGTTGATGCATTTAGTTAACAACTTTTTTCTCAGTATATATATATTATTTTCATAAATGACTATTTTACAAGTTACATCTTGCTAAATTAAATTACTCACTTCTCGCATTTTAAAAAAGACCATTCCAGTAAGAAGGGAATCGGAGCCGGCTTGATGTTGAGGACCCACTCTCTGAATTTCCAGTTGTTCTGCCACTTCTTGTAAACCGCCTTTCAGGTTCTTGCACGATTTCATTAAGTACTGTGTAATATAAAAACAAAATATATTTAATTTCTCATATATTTTTAATTACTTTCGTGTTCTATTAAGAAAAAACTCACTTTTACATCATATATCGTTGGAAAGTATATCCTAAGAAGCTCGAAGAATTCACTTTCCTCCTGTGGTAATTTTTGATCCGTGAGGAGTTTCAATAAGTAACCAAAATCGTAGCCAGAATGAAAAGATAGCCATTTTATGTCATCAACAAGAACAATTCCCGATGTCATTAACAGTTCAGCAAACTCTAAAGGATCAATGCCTTCCTCTTCATGTTTCTTGAACTGTATACCACTATTTTGTAGCATATCTATACTATCCTGTGCATACATGTCTTCACTAGCAACAATAAAATGTATATATCTTATTACCTGAGTAATTAAAAAAAAGTTAAAGAACTTTTAATGCAATTATTTTGAAATTAACATTAGAAGTACCAACGTCTTATTCACAAGAATTAAAAAATAAAATACTATAAAAATAAAAAATGTGCTACAAAATTAAAAAATTCAGAATATTTTACCAATATAAAGAATATTTATTGATCATGGCATAGAGAACCATGCGTCTGCTCTCTGTACCAAAGATTTGAGTTCAAATCCCATTGATCAGAAAGATTCGATTTTATTCGATTATTACTTCTCAGAAGACAATGACAAACCACCGAAAGTATTGCCATAAAAACCTCTCTAAATTAGTCTTCGGAACCAGTGTTTAAAGTATCAGATCCATATATCTGTGTAAATAGTAAAAAACGCACATCACAGAACTACATTGTGGAATCACTATACTCTGACAAGAGCTAAGGACTAGAGAGAGGTAAAAAAAAACATAATTATTGAAAAATTAAAGAATTTTAAAAGTCTACTTGTACGTATCTTATGTACATGTACCTCAAATTTTATAAGAAATTGATTGAAAAATCATAAATCGCATAAAATATTTAAAATAAATAATATAATAATATAATAATCCATATTTTGAGAATCCATATTTGCAGTAGAACATAAATAACCGCTTGGTACTTCCACTGTTAAATTAGATGTTAATGTTAGTAACATATACTTACTGTAAGTTGAATTTAAAATTAAACTGCCATGTTGTATAGCTACCGCCTGGCGTATTCCCCGACTCATCAAGAAATGTGAGACCAAGTTGAATTATTCGCAGAAGATCTACATTGCAACGTAATAGCTGATATTGATAGTCGGCGTTAGTTCTGAATTCTCCTGTTTCAAATAAAAAAAGGATTTGTAATTCACATATATTGTTCGAAGCGGTAATATCGCTGAACTTCTTATGGAATTTTTACGAAAGTATGCTTTCTTACCAATAGGCCTAGCTACAACACCCGGAAATTCTGTATCCATTGCAATATACTGATATTGTTGTACAACTTGACGAATTGTACGAAACTCTTCTTCTAAATTGTGTCCCCATACATCTCTGATTCCACATTCTTCATTAATGGGCATAGTCCCCCCTCCCTTCTGTTGCCCAATTTGGTTGGTCCCACCTAAAAAAAAAAAAATGTTTGCAATCAAATAATCAATAGCAGATATGTAACGCAATTTTTTAAAATCTCTGTTTAATAGTTTTAAAATAGAGTTCAAAAATTTATTAAATTTTAAAAATGAGAAAATTGTATAAATGTGCCTTATTCAGATCCTAAATATCTTATAACAAATATAAAGATATTTAGCACTTGTCTTTATATTTTTCGACTCACTTAGATTATGAGTTTAATATTTGAAAATAAAATATGCAGAATGTATATACATTTAGTTTGTTACATTAACAGGAACATGAAAGTGATATTTTTTAAAATAAAGGTCTCTTTGGAAGTAGAATTAAGTATTCATAAAACCCATGTAAAATTACAAATGCATATCCCAAAAGAACAACTTCTTTATTTGTAATACAGTTACATGTTTCTCAATCAATTAAACTCAATCAATTTTCAAAATGTTAAATCAGTTTTTTGAGCTGCAGCTTCCAACAGATATGCATGCCTCACAAATTTTGCAAAAAGACGTATCTTCTCTGGTACTGACAATACAAATGCATGGTTTTTCAATAGTTTCACGTGTACTAACACATTACGACACGAGACTTCTACTTCCTTTTTATTTCACATATATTTTCGTCCACTTGGAGCTTGCTCCTTATTTACTTTGCTTCCATATTCCTGTAATGTGTAGGGTCTTTATTTAACAACTATCTATATATATGTAGAGATTTCACTTTTAATGTTCCTGATTCAATATATATATTAATCTTAACCTAGGAGTAGTCACCTGAGATGTTTCTTACTTTCCAGTCGCAAGAAAATGAAGATCAGTACAGTAGTTTTTATTACTGATTGAGAATTTGTACTTCTTTTATTTCTCCTTACTTTTTGAAAAAAATATGGAATATAAATTTATATACATAATGACGCAAAATAAATTATAAAATAGATAATCGTTTACACAAAAAAATTGGTGACTATTCTCAAGTTAATCTGTATGACATTACCACAAATGTCGTAGGTATAATTACTATGTTTCTTTATGTTGCAAAAGTGAAAATCAAATGTGTAGACGTGTGCATCTTACACACCGGTAGCTGAAGGCATGTTCCTGCATTCACCGGGGCTACTTTTGGCTTGAAATTTCCTCTGTCACGGCTTTTCCTTCTTCATATCACTGGAAATTTGCGAAGAACAATTGGTGAGACAAGCAGTTTACGCAAAAACACCTGCAAACGTCAGTGACCAAGAGAGACGGCAAATGTTGTCCGTATCACGTGCATGGGGCCACGTTTCATCAGAAATAACAAGCTAGACACTGGGACTCCTTAGTCACAGTTGCAGGTAGGTTATGGATCGCGGGTAAACAACAACAGTTCATCACAGTGGACGTCGCGCGAGAATGAAACGCGGACCAACGTGAGAACGCGGGCACGAGCGTGCATACGAGAGCACCGCGGGAGAACGACGAGGGGCCGGCGAAATTCGTCGCTCGTCAAACGAGTTTTACTGCTCGGGCACACCGAGGGGGGTTATGTGCCCCCGAGAGAGCAAGCCGAGAATGTCGTCTACGGGGATTCTCCGGGGCGACACCGCGCGGCGGTCCGTACCTTGCAGTATGATATCCCCTGGTCAGCAATGTCTGAGCGCGCGAAATGACTTAAGTGAGGCTGCACCTTCGAACCGATACAATCCTGCCGTGTCAAATCATAAACGGTTTAAACGACTTTCTCAGCTCGCGGAGCTCGGTACGCGCGACACGAGATATTGGGCGCTTCGGTCGCCAATATCGCCGACGAGGTGCCACGGAAGCCCGCGAAGCATTGTGGAGCGCATACGGCACCGAGAGGACGCATCCGTGCGCTAGTGCCCTCTTGGCGAATGTTGCGGTGCAACTGAAAACTGCAAGCCAGAAAGCGGGCACGGATGGTAACAGAGATGTATTTAAGGCCGGTATTCATAGTCGATTCTTATATTTAAGATCATCTTAAGTATTATCTTAGGGCCACTTTCACCAACGCCGATTAACTTAATCGCTGATTAGTCTATCGGAATTGACCAATCGTATTTGTTGTTAAGTAAAAACTACAAATGCGATTGGTCAATTCCGATAGACTGATCAGCGATTAAGTTAATCGGCGTTGGTGAAAGTGGCTCATAAGATTCCATCAACCAATCAGAGAGCCGTATTAGCATCTTAAGACGTTACTTAAGACGATCTTGAAATAAGAATCGACTATGAATACCAGCCTAAATGTATATACTACCTCCAACATGACGTACGGACGTCCTTTGTGCTTTTTCTACGGGTGTCCTTCAAGGGGATGCTAAAGTTGTCCTTTTTTACCGACCGAACGTTAATTTTCGGGCATGCCGTTCTTCTAATTACATTTACAGATTTAAAAATTCTTTTCTACAATTAAAGTATAGACCGTAATGTATAATGGACGCTATGTAAGGATAATGAAAACGAAAAAAATTAGAAAATTATTTTCAATTTTTTTTGTTTTCCTTATCCTTACATAGCGTCCATTATACATTACTGTCTATACTTTAATTGTGGAAAAGAATTTTTAAATCTGTAAATGCAATTAGAAGAACGGCATGCCCAAAAATTAACATTTGGTCGGTAAAAAAGAACGACTTTAGCATCACTAATTTTGAAACATTTTAAGAGACATTTATAAGATAATTTATCTTAAATATTATAAACATTAACATTAAATTATTATACAACTAGGTTATACTTTATATACTGGTAATATGCTTAAAATTTTAAAGAAATATTTTTTGTCAAGATAATATTTCTTGTATTTACTTTATGACGCAATTTAGAATTCATTTAGGACATGAAGTTGAAATTAAATTATACAAATTTATTCAAATAATTTACAAGATTTATTATCTTTAAAATAATTAACAATTTTTCGTATATACGTTATAATAACGCTTTATATTTCAATTAATTGGCACTGCATGCTCTCGAATTACGTGCTCAATTGGGACATTTACTTTAATTTTTTTAAATCATTTTCTTTATTATTTTTCATTATTATTACGCTAGGTATTTTCTTCTAGATAAAATTGCCGGGCAATATATGTAGCAAGTTGTCTTTATTGCATAACTGAAAGCAACTTCCTCTATAGTATCTATCTATCTCGTTCATGCAGGAAGTTATTCTAAGTTATGTAAATCACAAAGTGATCGTCTTTACCGCTGTAAATTGAAAGAGCCGGAAGCGATCAAGCGTACATACACTGATGGTAGCTAATAACTTTCTATCAAAAAAAGTAATGATTGTGACAAAACGTGATTTTGCGGTATCAAAATGGAATACGATAATATTTAATATTACCGTACTTAATAGTCGCTTTTGATTCGAGATTACTTTCTTTATTTTACTTTATAGGTACACTTTAAATGCATTTTAATACATTTTAACTCACACCCTGTAACGTGCTTTGTGGCACCTGTTAATTGTAAAGGGGGAGCATTAATGTCCAGCATGGTTTTTTAAATGGATTACATATTATTTGAATTAAGTTTGATTACACATTTTTATGATATTATTTTTTTAAAGAGAATTAAAGATATTGTTACTTGAATTTTCTGGCACAACAATTTTTTTATTGAGAAGTACATATATTTGGCGTCATTCTTTCATCTTTTTTAAAAAGATGATTTGGTTTGTTTTAATATTATAAGAAAAACAGAGAACAGGAGAAAAGGGAGAAAAAAAACGAAAATTATAAATTATGTTTTCTGATACGTATTCATGGTGCGTTTAATTAGATTTAATTATATAAGAAACTATTGTAACTTTTATTACTAAAGAAAATAAAGAGTATAATAATTCCTTATTGAACCCTTGGAGTTAACAAATTTCTTGTTCAGCACTTTTATCCATCATTATATATGTACACATGTCTCCTCGCACACGGCCATACTCTTAAAATTGTTTGCATTTGCACCACAACCAGTATATATGAATCGTTCGCATTGTCCTGCAGCTGAATTGTATGCGTATCTTGTTATATATGCTCTGCAATTACCTTTTTCCACGGGCAACATGCAAACTGTAAAACAAGTACAAAACTAAATTATGCTTAGCGAAATATCTTTGTCAAAGTTCTCATTGTGACGTACGTAGTTGAATTTAATAGTTTCAATTTTTTGCATTCAATTTAAGTCTACGCAAAATATACATTTTAACATAATTCTAGAAATTAAATTATTGCAATAACCAACATACAAAATATTATGTTTAATAGAAGAATGCTTACGTTCTGGTCGATGAGCTGTGATCTTATGAGTTAATATGCTGACGACAACAAACACAAGTAACAAACGTAATTTAAGATCCATCTTCGCGTGTGATTTTTGCTTCTACGACACTTGCGTCTCTCCAAATTAATGTTTACAAATTGTTTTCGGAAATCTCGTTGTTGATGATCAGAGCGTACTTACTAATTTGAAACATCATGAGTTGTACATCTTATTTAAATATTGCTCCTTCTATACAAATTGCGCAATTTTGCGAAAGAGGGGATATCTTTATCATGAGTTATAAAACTTAATCTTATTTACGTAACATATCTTTTTTAACTAGAAGTAGATAGCGTAGTGTGTATGTGTAAAATTTACTACATTTTTATATTATGTATTATAAGAATAATAAAATTACATATGAAATTACATATGAATTATCTATTACTCAACCCGAACTTGGAAAGAATTTGCATTTAACAATCATTTTAAATATAACATCTACAATTTAAATTTGTAGTGCTACATTTTTAACCGTAATTATCAGTGATTATTTAGTATCTTTTAGTGATTTTAATTAAGATAGAGGAAAGGCCTATACTCTCACTGATGGGAATCAGTTTATTATCAGTAAAAAACAATATATTGTTGTAAGAAATCTTTAAAATCTTTAAAATCAATGTCACGTTCTTATCGTCATATACGAAGTTGAATTTAATCATTTTATAATTTTGGTATTTATAATTTAAATCTACGTGGAATATATATTTTAACAAAATTCGAAAAATTAGATTATTACAACATGGCCAACATAATAAATTATTCCAAGGAGATTGCTTACGTTCTGATTGATCACATATGATCTCGTGCGTTAATATGACGATAACAAACATAAGTAATAAACGTTATCTAAGATCTTGGTTATCTCCGCGCGCGGACGTACAATATTTTTACTTTTACAAAATTTGTGTCTCAGCGAAATATTGTTTTTAGAAATTTCGTTACCGACGAAAGTCAGTGTATATTAATTTAAAAAATTGTACATCTGTTATTTGCGTATAACATAAAACATTTAGCAAAGTTGCAGCAATATTGCAGAAATGCAATATGCAGAAATGTTACAATATTGCTATAACATTGCTGAAATGTTCTATATTGTATGAGTTGCTTCTTTTATATAAACAGTGCGAGAGAGGGAATTATTTTTATCGTGAATAAGTTATAAAGTCTAATCGTATTTGCGTAATAACATTTTTAATAGATAGTGTGGTACATCTATGTAAAATTTACGATATTTTTATGTCGAACGTGCAGTCAGCATCATTTATCATTTTCTGTGTGTATGGTAAGAATAACAGTTTCGATAGCGGGAGCGTGACTAAGTTTTCAATGTGACACGATGGTAGTGCGAATAAGTTTTCAATGTCATATCACTGTAATAACCGTGAAAAAAAAAACGTTAATTGCAGAATTAGTTGCACATATCGATTCGTAAGCGTCGTGTAGATTCTCGGACAAGCAAGATCTCATCTTATTCATCCGAGAATCCACATTGCACGACACTTACGGTTCGTTTCCGTCACGGTCAAACGCAACCCAATTGCCTAGTGCAATTTGTGAATTGTAACTATAGATACGTATGTGCACCAATGATTTTTATATTCCGCATCTTGACAAGAGAGAAATCGTGTTTTCTAGTATTTATCTAAGGCCTGTATTTACAGTCGCATTTTCGTTGAAGAACTCGGATAGAACCAGTTTTAAGACACGATATGGTTCAATAGATAGATACGGTTCAACAAACAGAATCAATTCGCTATTACTTACATATTCGTCACGTTTATAATCGGCTCGAGTGAGAAACTCAGATGATATTTGTAACTTCAGATACGATATAAATTTTCTTTCTCACAGTTCAATAATTAAAAACACATTGCGAAATATTTCTGCGTTTTATCATATTGGTTGGGAAAAATTTCGTGCGCGCGTGTTACTTCGAAACTGCAGTGAATAGTACCAGCGCTGGGACCACCAAACAGACATCATTAGCTTTTTTAAATGAATATTCGATTTCGGACTGTATTTCGGCATTTCATCTTTATCTAACCTTTGTGCCGATCGCTTGTGATTGTCAAAAAGTTATTTTCAAAATTTAACGAAAAATATATTATTACTTTTTAAGTAATAATAACAAAAATGAGTTATTTTTAAAAAGTAACTTTTTCAATCTTAATTATATATAAAAGTATTATTAAATGTCATATTTAAACTTCTAATTTAATTTTGTTGGTTTTTTATTGTATAAGTAAAGTTAAGTAGTACTAAAAAATTTTAAAAATATGACTTATGCCCTTTCTGCACTTACCATTCAATTGTATGCTACAATTAATAACTTCGCTTGCCATACTTACAACTTGATGTCGCGTGTATAGTTTACAAGTTTCTGAGAAACTGCCGCCGCAGTTGCAGTCTTCTTATTTATAGGTCTAAAAATGACACTTTTTTTTCTTTCGGAAAATTCTTACGGTGAGAGTATATATTGAAAAAAAAGCTTTTAAAAGTGAAAAATTTAATTATCTAATCAAATTTAATCATACGTTTTTGAAATAAAAAAATTCTTAGAACAATATTCGAAAAAAGGTTTCTAAAAATCAAAAACCCAATTGTCTTATTTGAATTACAAATGGAATCTGGCAGTCTAAAATCCATTAATTTTAATCAAATTTTGCAAAATAATATTTAATGTATAATATTCACTCATATTGTAGGCTTGCTTTCTCTTATGGCTTTCAATAACTAAAATCAATACAAAAAAGACAGACTTTCTTCACAACGATCCTTGTTACCATTCTCTATTGCCCACATTATGTCATATACTATGCTAAAGCTGTATAAGACTCAATATTCAGGCATTCTTGAGAAAACAGCGATAAAAAAAGTTTTCCTACTAACATTAACCCATTAAAGCTCATAACTATATAGCAAGATTAGAAAAAAAATAACAATTGAAATTAGAATCAAAGTATGATGAAAAACAGTTATAAAAAAAACACATTGTGTCAATAATTTAATTGTTGTAACAAATTATTATGAACAAATTATTAAAAATTTACTATAGAGGAAACCTGATTACTCTAATCGATTCTATGGGAAAAGTTATTAAAGAAGTATAACTTTTTCTTAAACCGTTATTTGTTTGCAGCAAGAATAATAATGGGTTAACATTACTAGGAAAACTTTTATTGCCATTTTCTTGAAAACACTTTGATATTGAATTCTACGACTTTATCATAGTATAAGTACGAGTGAATGCATACAAGCTTGCACTGAAATTGGTCATAATAGACTGCCCTTTTGTTAGTCAAACTTCTTGAAATAAATACTTGCGTCGGCGGTGGTCGCAAAGTCATAAGCCAAAATATTGTTTCGTTCCTTGTAATTAGTTTCAGAACTAAAATTCGAGTATTTACAACCAAAATTTTTTGTCGTAAATTAGAAAAAAAAGTAATCTAAGAAACCTGCAGTTTTTTCAATTTAAAAACTTTTGGCTGATATTGTACAGCCAAAACATCTTTAATCGCGTTAGGTAATATCGCAATGAACATCAAAATCTCTTACAAGACGGCGTGCAGACAGGTTCTCCTCTTATATCCAGCCTCCTCGGATTTAAGTGTCACGCCGTAAAATTCGAGCGACAGGTTCATTTCGCGGGCGGCATCGATTAAATGTGCCGGTTATCGGGAGGTTTACGAAATTAGTTTGCCGCAAACTCCGAGGTGGGTGTCGAGTAGCTCCCGAACTTCCGCAGCTCCGACTACGTAGCAGTTTCTCCACTGCTTCCTCCCTTCGTCCCGCATTTACGAGAAGCACGATACTATCGCGCATATTATCCTATCGCGCGAGAAAGCATCACTCCCGATGCATTAAACGTCACTATATGAGCTTCTTTAGATCGCGACTGGCTGTTACATGGCGCGTGTCTTACAAGGCGGAAACGAGTTGCGGAACTATAGATCTTAGTCAGATTGTTCTCGCGATTGTTCAAAAAGTTTTGTGCTACACCTTCGCGTCTTCTAATTTTTCACTATGCGCTCTCTAAATCAATGAAATCTTACACTGAGATAAAAAAGTTATTGACTTGACTAAATGTTTCAATTTGATTAAATTCTTTTAGTTCAAGTGATTCCGATTAAGAGAGAGGTATCGGAATTAGTGTCTCGTATCAATAGTTTTTATAATTATCAAATTTTTTTAAAGAAGATTAAATTATAGAATAACAAATTGGGTATTAGACTGATATGTGAATAACACAAGAGAGCCATGACGAAGTACCAATGGAAGTATCAAGATCCGCTTTCATCGAAAAATGGCAGTTCTTATTTCTTGTATCAAATTATAGCCGACAACATACTTATTTCAAAGAAAAGAAATGTGCAAAACATAAATGTCACAAAGTGTTCGTTAAGTATTACAAAAAGTTATTAGCATGTCCCAAGGCACATGCCCCTAGTACCACAGTCTTTTCCATATTGAGAAATCGCCATAAAAGTATGCGAGTCCAAAATCCGCCTTCGAAGACTCGATACAGATTGATCCGAGCGATCCGTCTCCGCCGGGAGAACGGGTGATTTACATATAACAAGGCACCGCCAATGATTGCTCGTGGAATACATTAACCCGCGCGCGCTCAGCGTGTCGGTAGTCGACTATCGCACGAAGCATTCTTAAACGCTCCTTAAATGTGTACTACACAGTAACACGTGAATTATGTAAGAACGACGATGAGAAAATGTGAGGAAACCTGCGGCCAATAAGTGCTCGCGATAAATTCGAGGAATATTTCGCGGTTTCTTCTTTCCTCCCTTCGCGTGCCGGTTGAAATTTATCGAGCAGCAGAGCGGTCGTTCTCTGAGATATTGCGTCGATATCGCCGAAAATGCCAGTTTCTAATGGCTTTACTCGATATTGAAGTGCAAAATAAATGAATCGTGTCATCTTTCCAAAGTTCTCTTAACTGGACTATTAACTTGCGTATTTTAACGAGTGGGACTCGTTTTTGGGAATCGAGTCGTTATTAAATCAACATTAACTTTTACGTCATTTTCGAGAGTGTAAACTACACCTACAGCCTTAGAAATCTACTAAATTCACAGAGTAAAACCTTTCTATTGATTGTACACTGCACAAATTGTTACATAATTAAAAAAACTTCTGCACTTGTCTAAAAGATATATAAAATATTATCAATCTTTATTTAATTGTAAATCATCAAAAGGAATAATGAAAATTTAGATATAATGTTTAAGTGTAAAATACAAGTATTTATGTTAAAAAAAACTATGCACGCGGAAGTAAATATTGGAGTAAATATTTGTAGTGAAGATGATCTTTGTTACCTTTTTGTATTATGGCTATTCATAATATATCCGTTGTCAAGTAATGAATTCTAATGAAAAATTGACTAATGATTACTTGATAAAATCGTTTGTTTAGTTTCAACATTATCTATTGATATATTATAGCGCTGCAATGGCGCTAATATATCAATAAAAGAAAGCCAGGAATACATGTGGGGTGATGAGATACTATGATATCTCGTCTAATTTGCATTGAATTCTAACAGCAACCGTTAAAACTACTTCCTTACAGACTATTTAGACATTGTAGAATGGTTACTAGTCATTAGCAGTTACTGCATTTTTATAAAAGCTGAATTTTTGTTTTACAAATAACAGTAATTTTTAAACGTATACTCTCTACGTAATTTTGAGAAATATATGAGATATTAATTTTTTAACATTAATCTAGCTTGAAAGCCTTGACTGCAACTTTCATATAATGCAATTAAATTTAATGTGTACCGTAATGAGTGTATGAATTTGCCATATAAATAATTAAGTTATATTGTGTAGTGAAAGAGGTCATGGTAAACTAGCACGATTGTCGACAAGACAGATTAATAAGATAGTAAAAACCATCTATGATAGAATAAAAGGCACAGTATTACAAGATCGCTCTAAGAGAGATCTATTAACTTAGTAACCTATAATAACGTAATTTTTATATATTGTTGCGCTATATGTTGCATCTTGCAGAACATCATATGATATTTGTATCAATCGACAAAAACGTCGAAGTGAAAGGCTTCTAAGAAACTTCATGTACATTAACTGATAAGTTAATTTTTGTTAAGTTGATTCATGTAAAAGAAAGAGAAAAGAAAAGTGTAGTCTTACTGCCTGCTACGTCGACTTTGGAGCTCATTTTTCGAATGCTCATTTTCGCTTATCTTACGAAAAATTTAACTATTGCAAAATTCGAAACGGTATAATAAAAACCGCTATAGTTACTTTTTAGTTTGTATTATCTATGTAATATAAATTACTTTTTACTTTGTATTTATATTTCTAAAGTTTTATTTTTGGTTTTTCTTTCGGAAATGGATTCAAAGGCAAAGCGGTATGCCAGTATTGACGACCTTTTTTTATACATTAATTTCATTTTATTAAACTGTCTGTGTGATTTAAAATACGAAATACCCAGATAATTGTCGCTCTTGCAATAGCATTTAATTGTTTCACTCCGTACTCTCAGACCTATATGAAACGTATAGCAGAATGCGAGCCTCGAGCCATCGGCGCACACATGAGTGCGATAGTATTCGCGATCTTCCTCGAATAACAAGCCACGCCATTTTTCCGCCTACATACGGAGCTCCCGTCTCTATCTTTCGCCTTTTTCCTGCGCGAGGGCACCCTTCCTCTTTTGCAATCAGCCGCACTATAAAGAGAGACCCTCGCGTACGTATAGCCTGCCAAACTGTTCTCCGGCCGTACCGCCTGCGCTGTACCACTTATCGATACTAGCTCCGGGCGTTCGACGTTGCTGAACCTTAGTGCCTGTTACGTCCGGTGCCCGGGCTCTTTGTTCGACCGTTATCGTTAAAAACGAACGAAAACCACTACAGCGGCAACAACGACGACGACAAGAACTGGGGAGCCACCAATCGTGCGCTGCTCTCGCTTACGTAAGATTCGTAAGCCCCGAGGAATTCGGCGTCCAGTTTCTAACGCTTGGCATATTAATGCAGTCGCGATTTGCATACAATCGGAGCACCACCAATGAGCACGGAAGACCGCCGAGTCATTACCTGCTTTTGGAACAATTAGTGGTCACGACCCCGTGCAAACGATTTGCTCGAATCCGCGAGGGCAAACCTAACCAAATGATATTTATTTCTGAGTCACGAATTACTTTGCACGCTCGTTGTATTATGCAATCGTAAGCGTATCTCTTTTCACTCGTGATAATGTTATTAGAAGCCCAAGAATGGACACACCTGCGTTTCAAGTGAAACAAAATGTGGACATTGAGTTACGTAGTCAAATCGTTATGAATTTTTCATGAGTAACACATGATCTTCAGTTCTGTTCTAAAATTCTTATAAAAAACATCAAATTAAAGAAGCAATTGAAATATTATGTCAAAATGCTTCAGTCTATTAAAAAATTACATAGCATATTATCTAAAGTTAAACTAATGTTAAAATTTCAAACTTTGATTATAGAAGATATGCAGTAGAGAAGTAAAAATTGAAGAGTATAGAGAATGTATAGAAATTGCGGTAGAGAATTATGATTTGAAGTGTTTGAAAAAAAATAGACAGCACAGCAAGAAGAAAAGGAGAAACTTAATTATAATTGAGTATTGCAATTGAGATATTTAACAATTGTACAAAAATTATTTAGTTGAATAATTTAGTGCAACCTTTGATAACGATTTAATCAGACAAGAAACAAACTTCAACGTTTCGAATTTAAAACGGTTATGAAATTTTTACAGCTTTGCAAAATAATTTTACATGGAATACATTCTGTTCTTTCCAATTAAAAATTACGCGTGCATCTTACGCTGTCTTTCGTGGACTCGATTTGAAAAAAACAAAAAAGGATTTAAACTCCACTTCCAATTTTTAAACATTATTTTAATGCATTTTCACGCAATTGTATTTTATGAAGCATAGCACGCAGTAGAATCAAATAACGTATGTAACACAAAACAAAATCGTAAATGTATTGACCGTCAGAAATATCCGTGCCCACATAGTTCAACGTGCACGTTTTGTTGTACGTTGAGATGCCGGTGAACGGGGTCTATCTAAAATGCCGACACGTCCACTTTTTTCTGGTTTCAAGCAGGGAAAGTCGAAGGTTTTTGTAAAAACACAATTAATTGAATATTAATTCAAAAATGTGGAGCAATTCCAATCTGGCAGGTGATTGCGTATTTTTTCACTGCATACCGTTCTCAAAGATTAAGTTGGGAATAATCATTCTTTTTGCGTAAACGATTACTTGGATTTATCAATAAATAATTATTATTATTAATTACACATTGTGTATTATTAATTATTTTACAATTTATTATTTAAGATCATTACGCATCTATATTCATTCAGTATTTGCTTTAAAAAAAAAAAGATTCTCGATCAATAGAAAAAACTACCATAACTGAGCTTCATTTTCTCGCTGCTAGAATGTAAAAATCATTGACTATTTCCTGATTAATGAACTGTAACGGATAAGTAATGTGCAATCCCGACGACGTTTTATCCCTCGGAGATGCGCTCGGAGATATTAAAGATATAAATGTAATGTAATGCGGGGTACGACGTGTATGAAACGGCGCAAAGTCGGAAGTATCATCATCGTTAAAATGCGTGATCTGCACCGAGCCGTGGAAACGCTCGCGAGTCGTGCGGCGCGCGATGCGAGTAGCTTCGGCGACGAAACGAATACAAATAGAAACGATAGCGATAATGCCGCTACGCGGCCGTGCATCGCGATCGATACCTTCATGATTTAATGAACGTCGACGGTACACCGGTAACGGGTGTTTTACGATAATATTATACAGTTCGTACCGTCGCGGTCCCACGCTGCGCCATTGTCTGGATCGGTGGAACTAGACTTCCTTACCTGGCCATTGCGACGAGCATTACTCTTGTCTAAACAATGGACGTCGTTCGGGTAGATATTAATTGCGGATCGGCTCGCGGTTAGCGCCGAGAAAATATCCGGCCGCGCACAATGGCCGCAACTTCGGACACGAATCATCCGATTTCGGAAATGTATTTTAACTTTGCGCGCACTTTCGCGAACAGTTCCAAGCGGTTTCCACAATATTGGAGACACAATAAGAGCCTCTCCCTCTTGAATTGGTGCGTCCTCTCTTTCTCGCTCTCTGGATAAGCACAGAAATATTATTTGTATTTACATCACTGATATTTTAGTTCGATCGTTTATTTGGGTGTTTATATTATGGATGTTTATAAAGAGAAGAGCGCACAATAACTGTCAATACAATTCTGTATTTTTATTGAATTAACGATACTAGGTCAGTTTGACCTTTTGGTTTGAGAGAGAGAGAGAGAGAGAGAGAGAGAGAGAGAGAGAGAGAGAGAGAGAGAGAGAGAGAGAGAGAGAGTCGGGACATGTGTGCGCGCGGAAGTCACATCTCTTGGACTGCTACAATAACAAGATTTATTGCTTCTGCGACGACCTAATCCAACGGTATACAAGATTCTCTTATCTGAGGGATACTGGCTTCTCGACAAGCGAGATTATCTTTGCAGCTTTGCTGTCGAGAAAAGCTTCTCGTTGGGTAAGACGCGATATCATGGTAATTAGAAGCGTAGTTTTAGCAAGGAGCATACGAGCCCGCCGATGAGGATACTAACTTTTTTCGCCTCCCGCAGTAGATTTTCTGCATAATGGAATCATAATTGCCGCTGCTTATCGCGATAACATAATTATTATTGCTTTCTCATTATTCATAATTACGACTATGCGTAATTAGCGAAGCGATGTAATTTTCATTTGCTTTTAACGCGCTTAAAAAGCCGCAGGTGCGGGAACATGATAAGGCCGAAAATTATTATGTCGGGCGCTCTCTCGAAAACAACTCTCACGGCTCACGGCCGAATTCATCCCGTTCGTGATTTCGGTAGGAATAAAAATATCACACGGGTGAACAGGTGCAATTTTTCGTCCGACGTTCAAGGCGAGCCGGTCGCCACCTGTTTCAACGTATTGTGCGAAGGTAGGGACCGTAGTCTCTACTCGAAGCCCTTGAAAAATATATTCGTTCTTAACTCCCCCACTGGCTTTATGCAAGATTGGCCATCGCCTCATCAACTAGATCGATCCGAATAAGATCGATCCGATCTTAGAAAAAATGGAAAATGTTATTGCGGTTGCTACGTGAGAGAAGCGAAAAATATTATTGTCCGCTCATCTCGTAAAAATGAAAAAAAGTTATTCGAATCGAAAATGAGAGTTCTGGTTTGCGTTGATCGGAAATTGAAATTATAGGTAATTTAATATCTCTGATAGTTTCTGTGCACGTAATACCAGATGTGTGTGATATAATCTCCGCTGTGAAAGCTGAGCATGTCTTATGGAATAGTTATTCTATCGGAGCAACATGATATCGATCGGTGGATATAATTGCGCTAAAGTGAAATATGAGAAATGTATCTGAAATAATATTGAAGATATTGAACCTAGGATTCTATTTAATTCCCCTCCAAATAAGTAACCCAAGACATTTCCTATCTGATTATTTCGCGGGAAAAGGGGGAAGGAAAATTGAACGTCGATTAGCAAGATAATATTTCTCCTGAGATAACTATTCATTTGACTCTCAACTGTAATCCTTTCTGTCAAGCTCTCGCTTTGCGCAAATCTTTTTTATTGCGTTTTAAGTTATCACATATAATAATCTTTTGCGTATTAGGGAAGACTAGTGCTAGTGATGTGACTTTTCAGTTTTGAATTTTTGTAGACAAAACTGAGAGATTTATTGAAAAAGTGAATCCTATATTAGTTAGTATACAGATACATATAGTATATTAGGCTGTGTAATAATATTTTAATAATAAGAAATTAAAGGAAAATAAACATTAATAATTGATATTAGAAATTAATGTTTTTCGAATGTTCCTTACGTGTCAATAAACCCAGAGTCGGTAAGTTGATTTTCAAAATTCATTTATATTTAAGTAACTTTTAATTATAATATGAGTTTTTTTAAAATTGCTTAATTTTATAGCTACTTCTCAAAACAGCTAAAAATAATTATTGATTAGATGTATCTAGAACAAAAAAAAAATACTATAAAAATCATCAGAATTAATTGCACGTATATCTATAACTCTAAAATAAGATTGGTTCATTTTTGTAAAAAAAGTAGAGTAATGGGGCGTATCTCATGGTATACAAATAATAAGATAATTAAACAAAAAGAAATTGCGAAAATATGTTAAGTAAGATTTACACTTATTAATATCTAAATAAATATTAAATATTAAATACTCGGACAATTACATAATAATTTAACAACAAAAGTAAAATTAAATCTAAAACTAAAAATATTGAGCTGGAACAATAGTTCGTAGCGTCACATATGTGGTTGAATAAATCTATGTACCTAAACAAATGTCGCTGAATTTTACTTAAAAAACGTCACTCTTGAAAAATATTCAATGCTAAAATACTTTGAACAACTAAACAACAGTTTGCTACGTGTACAAACACGGCTATAGCTATTTCCAGTGTTTCGTTTTGAATATAAATCCAATTAGTCAACTAGCCTTCTACGGTCTCCTCTATATCGGGATATCGACAAAAGTCAGGAGCGGCAGTTCTACGATAAGAAAACATTACCGTATTTTTTGATCATGTTCTCGGAATCGATCGTCTCGTTACTTTGCTCAATTATTCGTATATGCATATAAAACGAATCGACTCGTTCGCAGATCGATACGATAATCGGTCCTCGCGCGACCGTGAAGTCTTCGAAGTCGCTTGCACTTGATTTACAGCTTCCTCCTGTACGGACCGTGCACCAGCAACAGCCGCCGCAGCAGTAGCGTCGGCAGCACCAGCAATTCAGAACACGGTGAATTGTGCTGAGCTCGTGCTGGCAAGACGATGTAGGAGTGATTTGCATGCGAGCCTCACAGCCCGAGGGAGGAACGGGCATAATTTGGCAGGTAAGCTAGCTCGTTCGATCAGCGTGTCGCTTGTGACGTTTGGTCAGCGGCAATTAACAGGCCCCGTACACCCCGTCCGCCAAATCCTGGCAGGAAACGATGAGAGAGCGGCCAGATGCGACGGCACTCATAGAGAATTACCGCGTACGCGCTTCTCTAAAGATTTATACGGTACAGAGGTGGGGCATAATTCAATTCTATATATATATATATTTTTTTTTTAACTTGATTGAAGATTCGTGAAATTAATTTAATTAGCATAATCGCATCGGTAAAGAAGCTTCGAGTGAAAGATTTAAAATTCAATCTGAGATTTAATTACGACTGCATTACTGTAACATGGAAAATTGAAGAGTTAATTAAAAGGTTGTACTACAAATAAAACCCGATTACATTTTCGAGAAGTGGCTGTTAAATTTTAATTTAATTTCGCAAACGAATAAAGCTCGTTTGTGAGATTTACAGCTGCGCGCCGTAGAGCCACGTGCAAACTCTACACAAGGACGGCGCGCGTTGCGACAAAGCGTGCAGCTTCACGGGAACGCGATAGTTTGTAGAGAGTGGCAAATTTGATAAAATACTGAATAAATATATTTCCCCGACGCCGCAACATACGTGCAGCTTGTCGATGGCGGAAATCAAAATTAATTAAAGCTCTTAATTAATTTAATGCACGGCAAACGAACGGCGCATTTTCATAATTTGTTACTCGTCAAACGCGCCCCGGCGCTATTGCCCAATTTGTGCGGCATCATTAGTATGCTCGCTCTACATCGCGCGAATATAACATATTGATAATATTACGTTCCAAACAATATCTCGCGACAAATATGGAGAACTACATTACTTCCGGATATACCGCTCATTCAACAAATTACGGATATACGTGACAAATTGTTGATTATTTAATGCAATCTCGATAACGACCGCGCGCGATCTAAGAGAGCCGATACATGCGGTAAAACGTGTGTGGAAGTAACGCGGCGTGCACCCATTCGTTCTCCATCCCCCCTTTTTTTTTTATTACATCGATCGTTAGAGGAGCAGTAAATGCCCGGAAATAATCACGCTTGATAATTGATCGTCGATCGTCGCTAATAATTATATCGGGGACTCGGTAATTGAATTCTTTACAACCGGCTTTTGCACATCCGCCTATCCGCGTATGTAAACGCTATCTCTCATTTTACGATCGCGGTGTGCGTTTATACAAATACGTGTATTAACGTCACTCCGACAAACCGAACAGCCATATCTTTCTCGTCGAAACGTCGAAGAGACGCTGGATGCACGGATAATCAGCGTCGCGAACAACCGACTCGATTAAGTTCGTGAAATCGGAGAATCCATACGCGATCTCTTAACGGCTCTCACGAGTTTCGACGAGGACGTTGAATGCCTCAACGGAAACGGCGCTCGTTACACGTGGGCAGAATCGCGCAGCTTTGGGAAACTGGATCTCGAGTTCGCGTCGCCGTCGCGTTCAATGCACTTTGCGCGCCCGAGAACAGTCACCGTTTCCAACATCCAGACAGCCCGGCATCCGCGCGCGTCTCAGATATAAATTCAGGTGAAACCTTCTCTTTCACCGAGAGCGACGCCCGATATCAATGACGGGGAAATACATCTATTCCTGCCATTGTTCGCTCTGTTCTTGAGTATTGTATCGCTCTATGCTTTTCTGTCGAAGTCTACCAGCTTACCGCTACCTGGAACGAGACTGACAATGACAACGAGGACTGCGACGACGACGACGACGACGACGACGACAAGGTTCCATTTAATTAAGTTTGCATTGTACTGCACGTTCTGCGGCGAAAGATGCTTATCGAAGCCTCGCGAGATATGACGACGGCTGTGGGCTGCCGCGCTTATCAGGGGCGATCTGCTCGAGCAAATGAACGAACGGCCATTTGCGTTCGGAGATTCACTTCTAACGAGATCGAGAAGTCTATCGGCGGGCAGCACTTCTCCTTCTATCATAAGAACGTATGCCATACGTGAGTATGCCGATTTCTGTTACTTCCGTCTGAAGCTGATTTCGATCACTCCTGCGACAATAATAAGAATTTTTAAGGGTCACTCAACTGTCGAGATAGAGTTTTCAGGAATATGGGCAGCTACAATTGAAATAGAAGACGAGAAATATATTACGTTTTACCTTTATATTTAAATACAAAAAAAATCTTCATATCAACTACAATCAAATTAATATATTTATCAATGATTAATTCTTATAAATAAATATATTCGTAATTAAGAATAATTTTTTTTATTTCAGACCTTTGCAATCATATTTTTAAAATGTTTATAATAAAAAAAGTTTCTAAATATTCTTCTCATATTTTATTATAAAAAAACTTAGTAGTTTTGTGAAGATTGTGAAGAAAGTAAAAATATTTATATTTCTTTTTATTAGAAACCAAACATATTTAAGCAATGAAATCAAATATTGCCAAAATTTTTATTCTTTTATAATTTCTGAACGAAGTACATGATAGCGTAATTTTATAAATGTGTAAAGTGTACAGAATTTCAAAAGTAATTCATAAAAATTAATTTTTTATAGTCAAGAAACGATAATTTTGGAAAGCTAACTTAAACATGATTGTGGTTATCGATAAAAAAATACGTATTGAATATTTTTATCTTTTCCACAAACTCATTAAGCCATTAAAAATTATAAAAATTAGAAGAACATGCTGGGAATTTTCTTCAATGTTGAGTAGTATCTTTATACATGTATTTAGATACATTTTGTGTATGTGAACCTGTATTTGAGATACATTCGAATTGGAGTATTTGTATTTGTATCTAAATACTAAATACACAATATCTGAACTATTTTTCAGATACATTTTCAGCTACAATTAAGTAATGATATCTTCGAAGCATTTTTAGTTTGTCAAACAAATTTTTGATTAGTAAAAACGAATGAAATAGCTTTCAGATTAATCGGATAACGAAACACATGTTCGCAATACTGTATCATATTGAATGCTCAAAAAGATAGAGCAATGACACGTGTCATATACAAAAAGTATTTATCTTATTTTTATTCTATATTTTTATTCTATAATTATAAGTTTGGTTAAAGAACTTTTTAATATTAAATAATAAAAAGCAATAGGGCAACGCTCGTATTGTGAATAAACACAGAGTATAATATTAAACGGTCAAATTGACGAGCTAAATTGATTTAATTCAAGATTTAAAATTTAGTAATTATTTAATATCATTTTATAATTAAATTTAACATATATATATATATTTATTTATTTGTGTGGAAATTTTATTTATTTTTAACATTTATGTAAACTTGTCACGAGCCGTCACATTTCTAGAATTCTTTTTCTAGAATTTCTAGAATTCTTAAAAAGTCAGCGACAATAAAAAACAACATAATGTAGTTTACAAATTGGCATTATGTGTTTAATCACCTTTCGTATTTTGTACTTTTAGATCATTGTGGAAAAATCGTTATATGCCTTTTAACATTAATAAACATTTATTTAGTATACTTTGTGCATATTACCACTATTGCAACAAAATATAATTTTGAAGTACATGCTATGCATCTCAGATACTTTAAAAATATATAAGTATCTGTATCTAGATACATTTAAAAGTATTTTACTCATTACTGGTCTCCTTTTATTGTAAGTAAAAAAATTTAATCAAATTTCCAATATTTGAGACAAGTATAATTTTAGTGATTCTTATTTAAACAAAGCAAGATAAATGTACGATGCTTCTTTCAAACTATTTCTTAAAATTGATGTAAATTTAGATGCCGCTGCTCAAAAAGTTTTTTTGGAATATGATCGATTATTCATCTGTAATAGATTCTTCTACTTTATCATCTTGCTGAGCGAAATGTCGATCGCACGGTGATGTTATTCGGTGAGCAATTAGTTATCATTCGACAAAAATTAGAGAACATTTCTACCATTCTGTACTTGACGATGCGTGAAATTTTGATGATTCAAAATCTCAATGTTTCCGCGACTTCAGCATTCCTATCTGTATGTTAAATTAACCATAAGCATGCCTCTGCCGTTCCGTTTCCGACGCGATAATTGGCGTTGCTTACACGTTGCTGATTTAAATTATCGGAAACTGGAAAAGAGACATTTCATTTGATTGTTGGCGAGCATCTCGTTTCCATGTGTACAAACCATTATGCAGCCGAGAGTTTACGAAATATCGGCCGTATTACAACCGCATTAATATAAAATTGAACATACAATGTATATCTTATTCCGTATTCCTAAATTTGTAGGCTACGTATGTCATAATTTCTAACACTCTGAAACAAACTGGCGTAACGTTAATATGAAATTCCATAAATATTGTAAACTCCTTCAAAAGTTCTCTATCTTACCTGCGCTACCTCGCTCTGAGGTCTAAAACTTCTTTAATATTTTAATGACGGTAAGCTAAGCCCGGATCAGAGCCGGTTTAAAGGACGTGTTCGTGATTTAAGAACTGACCGTTTCGCAGACTGCACTTAGAAAATAATAATTTTCGCATTTCGTAGGTTTATTATCTACATCGTTTGTCGGACCTGTCGTAGAAATCGCTAATAACAGTCCTATTACGATTTTTATTCACTTCCCATACTCGTTCGCGCGGGCCGCAGTTTACAACTTTCTTCCAACATTAAAGTTTTTACTCTTGCATTATTTATCGGAGTTGCATGTAATATCCGGTTGTACACGTTTCTGACCTATCACGTTATGATAAATGGTACGCTCAACGCTTAGGTTTGCCGGCGATTTTCTCGCTGTGTGCGCAGGTAGCTGCCCGTTCCTTATCGTGTCGACGCTACATATTATTAAATCATCGACATACACACGACGTGGTTGCAAGAATCCCGCTTTTTATAACGGAAACGTTTGAATAATATCTCGTTCTTTCACCACTGCAACCGATCTTGTTATTTTCCAACAATTTACAATTTCCCTTCTTAGAATCGGTTTTCCCTCTTTGCTTTGTCATCGAGTCACACACCATGTGAGAAAGATGATCAACATTGTAAGAATTCCCGCTCGTTTATTTTTATCGCAGCCCGGGGATCCAAGATAATTATTTTGCTGATGAAACGCTTCCATGCTGTTTTAATAAGCCGTATCATGTCCAACGAAACTGGAAGCTTTCACGTGGAACAGTTAACGGCGATGCAGCCGCAACGACCGCAGGGGAAAATGATTCGGGGACCCTGCTCCTTCTGGGAAATCCGTGGAATGTTTAATAGTCGCGCGAATTCACGGCGTCTCGGGTTGTATCGCTAATGAATTATCCGGTTACAGCGCGGGTCGCGGCTCTCCGAGGAAATCGATGTAACGTACTCCACGGTGCTCTTCTACGTGAACCGCATCGCGTACGTAAACACGAAGTACTGCAGTTTCAGCGAGGCGAATTGCGCGTCTTCCAGTTACAGAGCAATATCCACGTTGTGCGCTGAACGGTGTAACGTTCTAATCGATGTAACGCTCAATTACTACGTAACGACATTTGTATTAACGCGCAAATGGATACGAAAGTTTGGATGAAACCGAACTTTCGTTTGCCCCTATAAAAACGTTTAAAAATTGCACGCTGAGAAAAAATGTCTGCTTATATAATTTTAGTAAATGTGCGTTATTAAAATTAAATTGATTTAATTTAAATAAATTATAAAGTTTCTTCTTCTGATTATAGTAAACCAAAGCATTAAAATTTAAAAGTGATTTCTTGTTAAAGAATTTAATTAAATTATATTTAGATTTAATACATTACAGAATAACATATATTGAAATCTCTAGTAAATAAATTTTTAAAGTATTAAATTCAATTCTTTTAATTTTAAAAATAATATTTTAATACATTTTATATAATATATAACTTATTTTAATAAATATTCGTTTAAATTCATGTTTTTATAATTACAAAAATGATAAATAAATTACAAGAGATAAATATTTATTTTAAAAATGATTTATTACATACATTTGTAAAATCATACTTGAATAGAATTAATATAACAGACAAAAACACAATTTACTTAATAAAAAAAATCACGATTGATCACAGAGAAAAAATGTACTGAAGAAAAAAGAAATTTTCCTTAATTATAGTAAACCATATGTTTGAATTCAATTGTGGACGCACTTTCTTAAATTAAGAAGTTTGTATTTATTTATTAAAAGAACATAATTTTCCTTAAGTAAATTATTAAATTATTTACTAATAATAAAATCTATTTTATGCAATACAGTCAACGTTTATTAAAATATAAATTTTATTGTTCATAAATTACAAGAAATAAATATTTATTTTAAAAACAATTTATTACATTTGTAAAATCATACTTGAATAGAATTAATATAACTAACAAAAATACAATTTACTTAATAAAAAAATCATTTTAAAATATTAAATTAGTATTATTGGAAAATCACTAATTTATAAAAACTAAAATTTATATTTCAAACGTTGACTGTATTGCATAAAATAGATTTTATTATTAGTAAATAATTTATTTAATAATTTACTTAAGAAAAATTATGTTCTTTTAATAAATAAATACTTCTTAATTTAAGAAAGTGCGTCCACAATTGTATTCAAACATATGGTTTACTATAATTAAGGAAAATTTCATTTTTCTTTAGTACATTTTTTTCTCCGTGATCAATCAAGTTCACCACCCAGTGAGAAATGGTAACGAAACATTACGAAACCGATGTCAATTTCGATCAAATCGATATCGAATTGAAGTCGATTCGACATCAAAATCATCAATGTCGAATCGACATCGATTCGATGTACCATTTTTCACTGGGCAGACGCTTTTTACGCTTGGAAAATTGTCGAAATCGCATTGCCTCATCTAAAAATTCAACTGGTGTACTTATACAGTTTCTATAGGATTATTTGAGAATTACATAATACATAGAGACGTTAAGCACAGTAGGAATTTTGTTATTTAAGTTCATAAAAGATTATGATATTATAGCTATTTTTCAACAAGTTTGATAACTTGTAATTATTAATTATAAATAATTATTACTGTTAAAATTAGATTAATAGAGTTAAAGTTTTCTCTTTCTTCTTTGTAGATTAGACAAACATAAGCTTTATTTTTTTGAACCAAAACGTTGCTTAAATCGCGATTTTGATTATCGTGATATAAATGATTTTTTTTTACAGCAAATGGATGTCATGTAGCTTCTTGGCATAAAGTGATAGATTCGTTAATCACACACGAGTTCGAACCCCATACATCCCATATATACAGACTTTATAAATTCGCAGCGAATAATCTTTAGTGGAAATTACAGAGGAACTCTTTAGAGCTAGGGACTAATAATCCCACCCGCTCCCATTATTACTACTACAGCGGATGCAAAAGGCCAAAAGAGAATACGGAAAGTGATATCCAGAATCTATGATTCGTGATCTCAAAGAGTATAGAGACTGTAAAATAAGATTAAATGAAGTAAAAGGAATACAAATTTTTATAAAAAGAAAAACATTCTTGCAACATTATTGAAATAGAGTGTTATGTGAAATGGAACGAGCTAATATAGACTCTATAAAAAATAGAAAAATACTATGATTTTGATAACTTGTGTGGGAAACAAATTTTCATATTATTTGTAAATGTATCAAAATTTTATAATAAGATAGGATAAATGTTAATTAATGTCTCATTTTTTCAAAGATTTAATTGGTAAAAAAATACAATGTACTTTTGACAACGACTCTTACAATTCTACCTAATAAATTCATTGCTCGTAGTAATTGTTTGATCAAAAACAAAAAGTATGTTATCGAGGATGAAAGAAAATGTTACGTATCATGCTCACTTGCATAGGAATCGATGAAATTACTGACACAGCTTATTTAAAATAAAAAAAATATAAAATAATTCTAGAAACTTATTTAAAACATAAAATAAGAAATAGATCATAAAAAGTAATTTAAATTACTATTTTAGTTTCTTTTAAATACATATTTTAAAATGCCACGAATGCTAAAGCTATCTATTTCTTATTTTAAAAAATTATAATGATGAAGAAAATTATGAAAAAAGTATATTAATAAGAATGAAAAAATTATATTATGATATAAAAAACTTACTCATACTTTTTATAATTTCAGAGCCGTAAACCTTTATGTGAAAAGTGGAGAGCAATTTCACATAGCAGTCCTTCCCCAGAATGTCTCTTACTCGAGGTAGTCAAGATGACAATGATCTTGTTTCTTCATTTCTTTCTTTCTTCAGATATTAAGTTCGGACGGAATGTAAGGTGTTTATGTCTGCGCGACTGGAACTTCATACCTTCGCCGCATTATCGGAGCGTCGGGCACTCGCAAGTCGCCGCGCTCTCCACAACGCGGCATCGATCGAGGTTGAGGGGACCGCGGCGGAAGAAGAACCAGTTCCGGGTGAACGGCGGCGAAGCTGCGCCGCCGCCCGACCCCGGCGGAGTTAAGTAATTTGTCGTTGCCGATGGGTTAATGTTATCCATCACTAAGCGGGAATTTACGATGTAATAAGGCCGCGTAGTGACTCCTGCGATCTATCTCGGATGTCTCGTCGCAGTAACCTCCTTTACCTATTCTATACTCCGCCTCCTCCTCCTCCTTCTCCTCCTTCTTCTTCTCGTGATCGTCATCGCCTATCCCTCTTCTGTTCCTACTTATCGCAGTTACCATCAGCTTTTCTTATGATCCATCGTCCGCGACGCGACGCGCCTCCTAAAAACCGCGCCTCCCGCGAGGCCGCGCGCTATCGATTCGCGATTAATTAATATGATCGGGTCAACGGGTGAGAAGATTGGTGATCGCGTGAAGCGGATGGTTATCGCCGAAAGATATTCCTCCGCTATCGCGCGATCTTCTCTCTCCGGCACTCGACGATTCTGAGAACGATCTTCTCGATTCGCCGAGAATCTAGATGTCCGATTGGCCGCGCAAATTTTCATTACGTTACACTGGCTCTCGCGCGATACGCGCTTTTGTGCGAAAGGTAGGTGGTGCACTGGAACTGTTGCGTTTTCTCCCAGCTACGAATTTTCATTCCATTCGTCGCGAGAAAAAGTCAACGGCCGAAGGTAGTTGCGTCTCTTGATTTATGTAGAAGCCTTGCCTGTTTATTTTTAACAACAGGGGGCTTTCGACGCGCCGCATCGCGCGGCGACCGCGGCAAATAAAACATCACCTTTAAAAAGCGTTACTCCGCGAACTCTTCGCAGCCCGCGAATTAACTCTCACGGGGAAAAATCAAACTGCATATTTCACGACATGGGCGAGAGGAGCGAGCCGCTTGCTTCTCCTACTCCTTTTTCTCCTCCTCCTCCTCCTTCTTCGAGCGCAAGCCGTCCGGCAAATCGATCGTATTAAAGCTCGAAAGCTCGTACGATCGAGCATACGGTGCTCGGCCGCCCGTAATCGAGCCGACGAATGAGGCGGCAAAAGGAACGCGGGCGGAAGAAAGAAGAGTTTTTAACCGTTGCGCCCGGACGAACGCGATCGACTGACATTTATTGCCGCTGTAGAACAATGCGGAATCATTGCCCGGATCGCCCCAGCTACTATTATTGCCACCGTTACCGTTCCCGGTGACCCTCGAACATGCTGGGCCCTGATCACGACGCAAGCAACGCCGCGAGAATATCCTGCGCAGACGGTGCGTGAACGCTGTGATTGATAGTATAGCATAATCGCGCAATGTCGAGTCCAATATTGGTACCGTGTGTCATCAAGCTCGTTTCGTTCCGTAATTACATAGCCCCGGTAGAATCTCATCGGCGTGCGAACGGCTGAGACGCGCATCTTCGTCTCGCCTGATCTTGTTTGCGGATAAAAATGCGAAGTTTCGCGCGTGCTTGAAAGAAAAGATTCGCTTGAACTTCAACTCTGGGAATACGCGTTTATGCACATTCGCTCGCTTTAATGTCGACGAACTGACAAAACGGTACCCACGTTGTTCGCGCCTGCCGTTTGTTTCGCTAGACACATGCTATTTTGTAAGATAGCGCGAGTTAGTCATCTGGAACACACGCGATAACGTGATTACTATGTAGATGAGTGACATGCCGAGTTTGCGCGCGAAAATATCGGGACTTATCTCGATGAAACAAAGCACATTTCCATGATCTGTCAGGGGTGATAACATTCATTGCTATATCATCTTTAAGATTATCGTGGAATTGCTTTCTCCCCCCCCTCTCTCTCTCTCTCTCTCTCTCTCTCTACCAGGTTCTTATTTTATTTTAGTTATACAATTGTTTTTAGATCTTTAATTTAGGCGTCTACCTAATCTCAATGTTACTATCTTTGTAATTTTATAGCTCGGCGTCAACTTTCCTAATCTAACCTAACCAATCTTACGCTATTATTTTTCATTATTTTTCAATATCGTTCCATATTATGATTTTTTTTTATTATACTATTACTCTGATTATTTTTAGTTGTTTTTGTTTTATCTGTTTATTTTCTTTGTTATACTAGCACGTTTGTTTTTTTATACTGTACATATTCTTAGAGAGCCCTGCCTTAGAATATCAATAAAGCTCGTTTATTCATTCATTCATTCTCTCTCTCTTTCTCTCTCTCTCCAGTAATTTTCAAATACCAAAATAAAATTGCATGCTATTATTTTTGTCTAATTAATGTATCGCTCATTTATTATAGCATAACTAAAATTGTTAATTTTGAGTTGTCTGTAAAAAAAAGAATACTGTTGTAAGGTGAATTCACTGAGAGAAGAGTTAAGAGATATTTTTATCAATTAATAAACGAAATCAAACACTTTTTAAAGTATTACAAAATTTTCATGACGCAAAATATTAAAACTGAGAAACTTTGGCTTTTGAGTTACGTCGTTGTTGCAGCCAATAATTATTTTTTATACATTTCTTAAAATACACACACAAAAATACAACAATTTTTTCTATTTATTAATACAACAATTTTTTCTATTTATTAATAATTAATGTGTCAGCTACTTAAATTTAGATAATTAGTAGTGACAGGTATCTCTCTTTTAACATATCACAAATTACAAGAAGTTCTTTCATAATTAAATAGTTCTGAGAATATATCAATCGATAAATGAACTATCTCAAAGAAAATTACATTCTCTCCCTCCCTTTCTCTTTCATTACGTGAATATGATTATTAATATCTCTCTATAGTAATACTCGTCTCATATTCTCGAGGATTAAAATGCTTCACATAATACGGATATAACTTTACGATGAATAGAAGCTTATAAAGCGCAATTACCACGAGACTCATTTAGTCCATATACTAATGAGTGTATATTAGCTGTCATCAGCCACATTCGACATTAAACTCTTTCAATAATTAAGTCATTGCTATCTGGTTATTAGCCCTTTATTATCCTGGATGAAAGGTCCTTAAATTCTAGAATTTTCAAAAATTTTGTCTCAGAGACCACAGAATGTTTTCTTATTTTCGTGCAGATAATTAAATGTGCTTTCATTATTAAATTAATTTCAAGTGTCAATTAAACTCGGAAAAAAAGAGCACTTTTGACAAATTTGAAATAGCCAGCTTAAATTATTGATCATATCGATCATTTGCTACGACAATTATACATAACTCCGCAAAAAACAAAATTTTTCAATTTAAATATTTTAAATTACTAAAATTTTGTATTGTTATTTTTAAATATGATTTTGGTACAATAATTTGGTCTACTGATTAGAGGAATAAAAGATCAGTAGTTCTTTACTCTGTGTATTGAATTCACATTTATAAAATTCTCTTTTATCGCCTGAAAAGACTGAAAAATGACAATTTTTGAGTTGTAGCAAATGAGCAACGCATAGATTGTCGTATAACAAAGGATATCAAATATTTTATATTTATAATGAAATGACAGTTAAACGTCGTCATGCAATGCGCGGGTAAATAGTTTTACACATTAGTTTTTTAATAATTTACTAACTAAGCTAATCAGGGTTCGAATCTGATATCCGATCTAGTTGGGACATCATAGAGCGTGATACGACGAAATATATTGCACGATAAAAGCGCATCGCGAAAGACGACGCGTCGCCTCTCGTCTCGAGAGGCTCGAGCACTTTCCGCGCCTAAGTGCAGCTTTGCGTTGCTTGAATTACGATCGCTCGCATATCGCATTTTCCGGCCTCGAATAATCGTAAAAGAAAGTTATCGCTACTTTGAAAAGTCATGTTTCCTAAATGAAGCGTGACTACGTCCGTTACCTACGTGAACGAACAACGGCGAAGCTATAACTGAGCTTCATACAGCCAACCGAAGAGAAATATTAATGAGCATAATTAGTTCCGTCACTGCAAAAAATGTCGCAATTGCCCACCTGTCTCTCTTTTTTTCCCCATCATTCTACTTAAAAATCACGGACACTAAGTAATTTATATCCGGAAATATGTGGGTGAAGTGATGCGATAGTAGGTACCCCGAGTCTGAAATTTGCATATTACAGACGACGAAAAAGTATGTCCGCAACCGGGGGACGCTGCGAGCGAAAGGATTAAACTTTCTCATGAATTATCATCGAATGTAGGGAAAAGTTCCCGGGCTATGTATAACGTCGGCAATGAGCGAGCGAACTCCCTTTTTTCACGCGGTGTTTACGAGTCTCGCTAGAAACTCAAGTTAAACGTAACTTTTTGATCGTGTCACAGCTTGTGAAGCATTACATGCGTTCTTTTTTTTTCATTTTTTTTCAAGCGGCAACTTTGTACATTAACACTATTTGCGGTATAGTCGGGCGCCGCTGTGTGCGTTACGGTCCCCGCGGTTAAAGATGATTATGCAAAAGAAGTGCCACGCGTGCGTTCTAATATTCTCACGCAGTGAAAGTTTTGTTTATTCAAATTTATTCATTGCTTCTTTTTTGCATTACTCGTGCAAAATTAATACGGGCAAAAACGCCTTGAAAGGACTGCGCTAGAAATCCCTATTTTTTTTTATTACCTCGAAAGTAGGAGACTTACAAAAGTCCGAAGATTAGCAGGTACGTCCTGAGAGAAATAAATAAACTGGTTGGATGCAGACGTAGTAAAATATTCAATAATATTTTACACGGAAAAAGAATTTTACACTGTTTGCTAAATTTATTTTATGTCAAAGGGATGATTTATTCCAATAAGTTCTTAGAAAATATTTATTCAAGAAAATAATGTTCTTAGTACTATCGAACATTTTTCTAAAATAAAAAAAATATGTTCTTACGTGAATTATTTTTAGCACTGACATCCGAAACTGAACAAAATAATTTACTTATTTAAAATTTTATAGACTTAAGTAATTAGACTTACTTTTAATAAAATCATTTTCTGCGTAAGAAATAATAATTATTCTTTTATTTTAAGAAAAATTATTCTTTTCGCTGATAACATTTTCAGTCTGTTGACAAATTTACTTCAAAGATAATATTTTGTTGCTATTAGAAAAAAAATTTACTATTGAAATTAATTATTTTTTCTAAGAAATCATATTTCTCGAATAGGCAATTAATTAAAGTAAGTACATTTTTTCTGCGCCCTGTTTCATAAATTTTCGATTCATGAAACAAAACATGTGTGGATTTTTATTTTAAAGAAAACATATATGATTTGTACGACAGAATCATAATCGTTAAAGCGTCACATTTGATGTATTGATTTGCGGTGAATTCGCAGGTATGCTATCTGATAGAAAATATCTTTTCTAACAGAAAATATATCTGTCTCTCTCTCTAACACACACATGTCCATATACAAAACACATATATTTGCAATGTTGCAAATGAAACAAAAAAAAACATTTTCTTTATGACTAATAATTGTATTCGTGTAACGAATTTTCTTACTGTATTAATAAATACTTTTTTCGATAATGTAAGAGAAATACACATTCCGATTAAAGAGCGTTATCATCGGTTGAAAGTATTTGTGTATTAGATTAAAGAGACGCGCTTCTTTAAATTTTTCGTTGCTGTTATCGATCAGTTTCGATTTTACGCTATTGTAATATTTACAGTTTTATTATATTGTAACGGTTTTGTATATTCGCGTTTGTAATTAAATTGTACCATAAATTCACACATTACTACCATCGAACACGTCAGCTTTGAATTGAGAGACCGAGAAACTTTCCGACACGATTATCTAAAGCTTCTAAAACCGACTGGTCTAGTATCTGTCGAAGCGAAAGCTCCTCCCAGCATTAGGTAGTCTCTCTATGGGAGCAGCACAAGCAATTCACATGGAAATCACCGGAACTGCCCTTCACTTCTTTTCACAGACTTTAAATGTGTTTTAATGCATCAACAAGTATAGATCCATATATTTTTTTATCAGGTATCTTAAGGATTAGGAGATATACCACTTCCTCGAAAATAACGGACTTTTTTCATTGTAAGCAAATGTCTTCGATACTATGAGGTATACGAAAAAAATATTTTATAGAAATGTTTTAATTTTGGTATTTTATACTCTTTACAATGGTGTAGATTTGCACATGTTTTTAAATAAAAAGTTTTTTATATTTGCCCTCAATCACACTCATTAATTTTTAAAAATTTAAAATTTTTGTTAGGATGAAAATTAAAGAATATTTAATACCAAATCCATTCATGTATAATAATATTATTCCTTTCAAGTACGTTATACTCAATAACTTCTTGTTGTGCATACCTTCTCATGCAAATAAATTAATAAACATGCACATATGCAAAATAATAATAACATATATTTATACGGTGTTGCAATTTGTAAAAGGTTTTTCAAATATATTTTTAGAATTAAATGTATAGTAAATATATATTTTTTGTATAATATTAAAGTTAATATTTTGCAGAATAATCACTCTGCAGTAAAACATATTACATAATATTACCGAACAATTACATTTTTTGCTCAAGACGAAAAAAAAATTTATTTATATGTGTAATCATTAATTGTTCTGACGCACATGTTTATAATGATTGATGTGTAAGAACTTTATATGATGAGGAAACAAATATCATCTATTGTCTGAAAAACTTCCTCAATTAAATGCAAAATTAACATAGAAGTGATTCAAAGGTCCTTGCATGCTTTTCAGAGCGCCAGAAATGCGTATTCCTTTGGATCATAATTATTTTTTGAAAGACTTATGTATAAATTGTGACAAAGTTCACAGTTTTATTAAATTAGAGAAATATCGTCTTTTTAATAGCTATAATACCTTGCATAAAACGCGATTTATATTAACGTACCTTTTTAACTATTATGTTAGTTGAACGGTTTTGGATAAACGTTCGCATTAAAAGAAGACAAGGTATTTCCACTGTTATAGATAATACGTAAGCGCAAAAGTAACTAACCACAATGTATCCCACAGATAGAACAACCTGAACACAAAAATCAAATTAAGTTACTACATTTTTTATTAATATTGAAATTTTAATATTAATTAATAAAATATTCGTATACTTACAAACGGCAGAAATTCTAAATGTATTGTTGTTTCATTGTATAAACTAATTGATCGTATAATGATCGGATTCAAAAGATAAACACAATAGATGAGTCTACCCAAAGGAATCCAGCCTTTGAACGACAGGAATTTGTTAACGATTCCTACAACAAAAATAAACATATAATAAAAATTATAGATAGATTTTCAAACTACAACAAAATTTAAAATATAATATAATACATATGTGTGCGTATGTATGCGTGCGCGTACATGCAAGTATGTTACATGTACATCGAGGAGATAACCACTCAGAAAATAGGTGTACACATACACCTGAACTTCTGACTTCAAGATTTCACCAAACTACGGTGGCATTCGGTAACTTATTCTTTGCAAAATGGTATAATCAAAACTTTAGATGCTCTTTTTTTTTAAAACAACATGTGTACTCTCTGGTAACCGATTTCAACCGAAAATTTATTACAAAAACTAAAAACTTCAAGTGGCCACCATGGCCACTTCATCGGAATTCATCAGTCTATGCCCAACTTCAACGGACTTCATCAGACTTCACCGGACTTCGAGAAATTCAATGGCCTTCTAGAGGATTGTACACTAGAATTCAAGAGTAGTTCCCCTTGATGTATATATATATATGTATACTGTGTATGTATATATGCATTTTTATATATTACACATTAGACAAACACTGTTTTTTGATAAATTTATATAATAATAAATGAACATACCTCCGTGTTTAGTAACACACGCTATTACGATCCATGCAATACCAATAGACCAAAGCGTTTTTTGTAAACCAACATAAACAGCGATAGCTAATCCAGATACGTATCGCTTGTAAATCGCAAATAATACGAAAATATTACAAGATGTGGCAAGACAAAAGACACACCAACATAGAATTATAGTTTTCTAAAATATATATCAAATTATTATAATACATATTTATTTATTATATCAAGCATTATTGTATCATATATTAATAAATTTATAAAAAAATTAATAATAAATTATAGTAATTTATATATTCCATAATTACTACTCTCCTCTATTTTTTTAATAGAGGAGAAGAGGATAATATGGCACCCATTCTCATTTTATTGTATAACCTTGTTTATAATCAATATTTTATATTGAAATTTGAACGATTATATTCGCTAAAATGTTGTTTAATTGATTCTAGACTCAAAGTAATGAATAAAATATTTATTACTTAGGACGTAATTTATAAAATGTGACGCACTGCATAATTGGTGGAAGAAAAAAAGTGGTAGTAATATGGCTAACCCAAAAATAATTATTAAAAAATCGGTTTGGTTTAAAAAACACAGTATTTTGTTACACAATTATATATTTTTAATTTTCCATTATTTTGAATTTTCTTGATTTAAAATTTTTCTGCGTTTGAAGACTTTAGAGATATCATTAGAAATATCATTTTATTCCCGTATAACATTAAACAGCAAACATCAAATGATATTTCTAATGTTTCTGAATACCGCCTTTTAGAATAACAATTGATTTATCAAAGAAATATTTTGATATAAAAATTTCGTTTAAAAAACCATATTAACAAAAACCCATGTTATTGTTTAACTCTGCATAACTCGCAGTGTGCGAATTACATTCATGCGATAATATTATACACTCAACTTTAAAAACAAGAAAATATGCGTAATTAAATGCTAAACTGTATCTTGAAAAAGTTTAAAAGTATTCGACAGTAAAAATGCCTTATAACAATTGTAAGCTATTGTGTATTGGCATATTAACGCTATTAAAAAACGGCAGGCTACTAATTGAATAATTTCATAAACAATTATTAGAATTCGTCACCTAATAATGGAGATAATGGGGATAGCCATTATGTTCACAGTAGCCGTAATACCCTCTTCTTCTCTGTTACATAAGAATAATACTTAACCTTTTTCCAGAATAAATTATTATTTAATTTAATTAAAATATAACTTGTGACTGCACCAATAATAAATGAATTTATTCTCGTCCATGGCGGTATGTATAAAACATTTGAGAGTCTATATAGTTCATGATATCTGTAACAATAAAAAATTTTGATAAACAATTTTTTAATAAATAAGTTATTATATGTATTATATATATATATATATATATATATAAAATAACTTACGATGGAACATATTCATAAACATATGAAATATAGCTAGTAAGAATAATTGAACCTATTAAAAGTGCACTCAATATTGTAACAGCGGTGTAGAAGTACCTAAAATTCACAATACATGTTCATTTAAATATACTTTTGTTACAAAAATTAATTTGAATTATTATACATAAAATATATAAACTATATAATTATTATCTTTAAAAGTTATATCACTCTCGATCATTTTAAATAAGTAATTGAAGTAAAGAATATTATTTTCTTCTTGTATAATATTCATATTATCAGAAACAAACATATAATCACTTTTCATTAATATTAAATAATATTTTAAAAATATTATTATTATTAAATAATATTTTAGCGCTTTAGGGATTACGATAACTTTCCTTTGTTTCTTTCATAAGTATATAAATAAAACGCAATTGTACCCTTTTGAACCCCAGTCTCCCCTACTATATCTATAATCTACAATTGATTACTTACCCAGTTGATAAAATTAATATCATCAAAACGATTACATAGCACTGCGTATCAACGGCTAAATACCAGCTCCAATTCATGCACTGTAATGAAAGTTATAGAATAAAAGTTTTAAGTTCAATTATTATTTCAATATTGCATTTTTATCGTATTATTTTAATTTAAGACAATTTTAATTAAATGTGTTTGTACCATTGCATCGATATCGAAGAAATTATTTATGAACAGTAGATTTCTCCACCAATATTTTGCGCAAGTTTCGTGAAACCTCTCGGATATATAAAATTGCGATGTTTTGTCAAACCAAACTGAGCTTAATTGCAATATTCCCAATATCATTATGTAAACTGGTGTCAACCTTAACAAACATTTTAATTATTAATGTGAAAAAAAGCAATTATTTATTCAAATATTAAAATTAAAAAATTAATTTCAAATTTTATACATCATTCAAATATGTTTATTTCATTCATTAAATTAGTAATTTTATTATGTTTATCAAACTTCTTATTTGAAAACATAATAGAAAAACATACCGTAGAAATCTTTTTACTATATTAATAAAAAATTCATGTAATTTTTCTCGATATCGAATTGGCTTAATCGGAATTTTGTTTACTTTATCTCTCAAATACCAATGAGCCACCAAAAACCCACTTGAAAAGAAATAAATATCGACTGATACGAATCCAATCATTGGATCAAGTAAATTATAAAAATTTCCCATATTTTTCCACACCCATACTTTATTCTCTGCAAATAAAAAGCAATTTTTATTATATACAAAAAATGAAAAACAAGAAATAAAAAATTATTCATTCTGTAGAAAAATTCAAAATGTACTCACCGAAAGAATTTATTCCAAAATATATACAGTGAAATGCAATTATAATACACATATTTAAAACTTTTAAGCCCTCAAGAACCGCTATTGTGCCAGTATTTAATTTTGTATCGAACATTTCTCGTGTATTTGTATAAGCGGAGAAACATATTAATACTGTTCCAATTATACTTTTCCAATGCGTAGACGAATTTAGTTTTATTTCTTTTTTGGACACATCTTTGATATCTAAAGCATAATTCAAAATCTTTAATACTAATGTAAAAGTGAAAAGATTTAAAGTTTAAAATTAAAAATAATATTTAAAGAAATTAAAATTCATACAAGTGCGCAAATAAGCCGTGCAAGATATAGCAAAAAATGTTATTTTACTAATTATTAATTATTTAAAATGATAGTTGAGGCACAACAAACTGTTAAATAATTTAGTAAATAGTTAAACAAGAAATTAATAATTTGATAAGAAATTAAAAGATTAATACGAGAAAATAAACCTAATATTTAGAAAATGAAGTCTGTAGTACATCAAAATTGTAATTTGTTAAAGTAAAAATTTTGTGTTAATATGATATACTTACTCCTATTAATTTGATTCATCTCATTTTTCTCTACACTTTTTTGATAAACGAATATGTCATACATTGTTCCGATTATTGTCATAAAACAAAATCCTAAACCTATACTGTAAATAAAATATTGACTTTATTTAATCTTCATATTCTTGTAAGGGATAAAAATAAAAATTTTTAAAATATTATTACATCTTATTGCTACATAATATTATTATGTTTGTATTTTAAAATAATTATCATTTTTTCTCTACAACTTACCAGATAAAAAATAACGCGCTACCGGATAGCAACTTGTCATCGTACTTTAAATTTTTAACTTGAATCAGATTGAGATCAGCGGAATAAAGGTCAAATATTAAGATATCTCTATCATGTAGCATTTTTTCCAAAATAAAGCTTAGATTATGTGTGGAGCATGATGCTGGTAGACAAAGTCCTAGCGTTATCACATTCTAGAATAAAACAATATATTCCAAACTTTTTATCTTTCTTATCAGATAACAGTTTTATAAATTTACCTCTTCGAATAGATGTATGCGATATTGAACTGTACTATTTTGTCTAAAATGAGCAATAAAATAGTTTAATTCGAATGGCAAAATTTCTTGTTGCGGATCGCTGTTCATTATATCGAGACATTGGCTACGACTGCCTAGCCAATAATTATTTCCATAAAAAAAACCTGGTTTATATCCACCACTGGAATCTAAAACTAAAAATAAAAATTAGACTGTAGCTGTTTACACGAAATAAGTACCGGCTTTTTCTTATTATTAGTTAATTTCTTAACCCTGATGCATACGCTTCTAATTTGATGAGGGAATACACCTCTGCACGTAAGAGAAAACGTAAAATCTCACAAGATTTGATGAAATAATATCAATTCTACTTTAATTTCTGAATAGTATCAAGAGATGCTTACTCTCCACGTCATTCTTTTTTTTATCATTAATATTACTTAATGTCGTCGTGTAAGACATTATATTTATGGTATGCTATAAAAAAATTTAAAAAAAATTGAAAGTCAACTTAAAGTAACTGATGTTAAAAAGCATTTAAATGTGGCAACCCTTACTTCCATAAAAATTTGTAAAAAATGCCATTAAATTAAAGTTTTTTTAAAATAATATAGTTTTATATAATTTATTGTTTATTAAAGTATCTGTATTTCTCTACAAAAATACAAAAATAAAACAATTTAAATTTAATAAAACGTTTGTTTTTTTTTATTAATAATGATTGTATGTTTAGCAGATAAAACAGATCAGTAAGAGCTTAATAACTCTTTAATATGATTGGTCGTTGCCTTTAGTTCTTCACTGTACTTATAAGTGGAGAAACTAATCCTAATAAAAATCACTGTGTGCTAACTGATCTGTTTCGTCTGCTAAATGCAGTTGCTGCATCCTTGTATAGATGTCTCAGAGACATGACGTAACGTTAATATAATAGTGTTTCAATGTTATGTCCTTGCAATGTTGTAAAAAAGTTGCAGAGTTATCAAAATAAAGATGAATAACCTTTTTTATTTTTTTTATCCGATTTCAGTATTTAAATTAGTATTTAGGTTTAGTATTAATATCAATATGATTATGATTAAGAATTTTACCTACGTTTTAAGCTCCACAGTGTCCGTTGATCAACAGCATCTCGGAAGTTCTGCAACTTTTTTCCACATGTTGTTGAATTGAGAAGATCGGCTTTTGAAGCAATAGCGTAAACGGGCGTTGTTTGAATACGAACACTATTAAATTCCTGAGTGTGTACAGAGTCACAAAATAACGCAATTAAGCTTATACAGATAGACCAAGTAAACAGGTGTTGATGTAACATTATAAGGTTTTTGTCTGTAGCCGCCTTTTCCCTTTTTACTGAAATCTGGCCAATACCTGTATAATGATGCAATCTTTTGAGACGAAAATTATTATTGTCGGAATAAAACAGATATTATTAAATTTATCTATAACGCAGAGCAAAAAATAATTCAAGTGTAAAAATAACATCTTAGTCAGGTGTTATAAAATTTTTAACTTGTCTGCAGAAACGAGCAATTTTTCGAATAAAAAATAATAAATAACAAATAATTTTTTAAGACTTAAATATATGTACATGTTATTATTGACGTACTAATTACTGCGTTTGACTCGCATTTCCTACGTTTTATGATCTAATTTGAATAACTGTTATTCAAATAAAAATTTATTTGTCTATCTCAAATAACAATATTTTCAAATAAAATTTTATTTCTAATTAAAGAATAATTTTTTACTCAAATAAAAATTTATTCAAAAAATGAATAATAAATAATGTCTATAATACAAATAACGAATAACGCAAATAACAAATAAAATTTTATTTAAATAGTCATTTAAATAAAAAATTATTCAAAAAATAACAAACAATGCTCAACTCTGCTGGTCTGTAATAAATATATACGTCACAAGGCTGGCAAAAAAATACACTTTGGTAGAATAATTTTTATTTGGCAAGATGGAATATTATTGTCATTTACAAAAATTTTAACGTATATTTGTGAATTTGTTTGACCACATTAAAATCTATTATTAACTTTATAAAAACTTTAAAACAGTAAATGTAAATTATTATTAAAAATGTGGTTATTACTATTATTAAAAGTGCGGTGCGTACTTTAGAGAAATCTTGTAAATCCTTATAAATTCATATAAATAATTTTGAGCACAAAAACTGGTTTCGATCGGTATCCCCATTTTTGTGATTTAAATTTTGCGAATGTAGTTGCAAAGTAATGCAGAATTTATTAAAATTTATTAAAATTTTATAAAAAAATTTTACGAGAAATTTTCCAATTTTATTCAAAATTAAAGTTCAAAATGTAAAATTAGATTTTTGAAATGCAGCTCTATCAAATAAAATTTATTTTATACCATTTAATGTTCCTTAATCATACAATCATCATAGAAAGTTAATTCCGCATTTTATGAACTGAAAAGCTCGTGATAATGATTTCGATATTGAAAACAAAAGTTCCAATTATTATTTTTATGATTATATAGATAAAATAATTGTTACTATTACTGTTTATCAAAATGTGATAATATTGAATATTTTATATATTTGGAACAAGAGAGAGAGAGAGAGAGAGAGAGAGAGAGAGAGAGAGAGAGAGAAAGAGAAAGCTTTAAATGCATTTTTATTTTGTCTTAATTATTAAATGCATTAGTCTAATTATAAAATGCAGAAAATTAAAAATTAATATTACAATATTCTTAATAAACTCAATTATTTGATAGTTATCTACATCTCATAGAAAATAATCGATTCAAAAATTCGGAATTTAATCGATGCGACAAAATAATTAACATTCATTCATTCGCAATTAACTCTTCAATAAATCTTGTTTTTTTTAATATGACGTAACTTTGTGATTCTTTTTACGTAAATGTTTAACTCGGACACTACTCGAAAATGTGTTTACGTATTTTTCGCAATTGGTGTGTTTAAGGGTTAAGCGGACGATATGACGTACAGTCAAAAGAGAGTTTGATGGGTTTTGGACATTCGCCGGCCTTTTTTGACACACACGACATCCTTTGTACATATACTGAGTATTGCTTAGACGAGACTGTGGTGAATCTTTGAGAATTGCACCTCTTTGGGAAGTATATATCCATCAAATGCCGCGGATTCGATGCCGCGACCGCGAAATATTAAGCAGACAGCGGCGATGACTAAAATGATAGTCTATATATGTATGATCCTGAGCTCGCGGCGACTGTTTATCACAACCGTCCTATTCTGTAACTCTTAGCGACAATTCGGTATCGTTACAGCGTCGTTGCGCAGATATTACACATGGTAGAAAAGCTACGCAACGACACTGTAACGATACCGAGCTGTCGTTAAGAGTTACAAAGTACACCTACAACACTTATCATATTCGTCGCGTTCATAATCTAAAGAATAAAAAAGTATATAAAATCACACAAATAAAAACAAGCACGAAGATCTACCTGCGACCGTAGAAGGCATTTCAAGTTATAAAGAACAAGACTTGCCAAACCGGACAAGAGTTTGAAGACAATTTACCATATCAGAACGAAATAATGAGTTTATAAAAAAGTATATATAAGGCGAATGAAATCCCGATGAAGCATTTTTCTATCTAAAAACCATGATAGTGGATCGTACGTGAGAAAGTCTCAAGAGATCAAAGCCGCGAATTGTTACATTAAACATTAAGTATCGGTAATATCCGAGCCGTTTTGACTTCTTCTCTCGTCAAGGATCGATCGGAAGTTGTAACTCAGTGTAGCTGTTTCCAGACGATGTCTTCAGACTCAAGGTAGCTATCCGTAAGCACTGTCGTAACTTAATTGTCTGACGTATACGAGCGTCATCGAATGCAAATGCGACTGTTAAATATTGCGTACGCGGACAATTTACACGTGTTGTCTATTGTGTCGTCTGTTAATTACATTGTGCAAATTCAAATGTGCAAGTAAACTATACTAATTATACGAAACTACAATGTAAAAATATTAGTGTTATTCCCGCTAAAGACACAACAGATTCGTTATATAAAAAAAAGTAATTGTAACGATAACGACGTTACAAGTACCGCGTTACGTTTCAATCCTGCGAATTACAATGCGAAAAACAACAATAGCATATAAAGTAATTCTAAGGCGTAGATAAAAAGCATCATTAAAGTAATCGCGATTTTATTGCCGAAGTTTATGGCATTAATTATTTATGCAGACTCACCCGTCCGTCTAGAACCAAACAGGACAACCAAACAGGACACTATTAGCGGTTCCAAGATGTGAGTAGTAAAACAATTGTTCTCAAGGATTTTGTGGATTCGTCTAAAATGGCCGTCTCTAAGATACAAGTTGTAGGCGAATATATTTCCAAACCGTCACGGAAAGTATTTCTAGTAACACACAAGATCCAACGTTTCGCAAGGACCGCTGCAGATGTTACTGATGCAGGCGTGAGTGCAAGAATATTTAGAAGGGTTGTTTCCACATAGCTGAGAGGCCCAAAAACCAGCCGTAGTTTGATTGGTCAACTCGGTTCGCGCAGACAATAAATTCGTTGAACCGTGTCATGGGAAAAAGAGAGAGAAGGGACGTAAAACACCTGGGACGTTCGGTTTCATACAATTTACAGGTTTGCAACACATGTAAGTTGTTTTTATAGAAGAAAATAAAAATTATACGTTTTGTTACTCTTCTTCATATCCATATTATTCATAAGCGATATGTTATTTTCTTATAAACCAAAAACAGATGAGATGAGATAGTCAATAATCTCAGACATCTCGACAATAAAATTCGAGAATCTTGAAAAACGAGAATCTCGGCCACTCGAGACTAGATCATTTTTCTTCGTCGAAAATAATAGTGTGTCTTGTTCACTCGACCCGAGTCAATAGTCTATTCTTTTTATAGTTTTTTAATAGCTGCATTTTTTGCACAATTTATCTTTTATTTTGTAAAAAGAGCAGATCATCGTCTCAAAATCGAGTCGAGTTAAAAAATCGACTATGCTATCTTGATACCATTATTTTCTCGTCTCGCCTCATTTGAATGCATTATTATGTGTAGACCCCTTAGAAGAATTAACGAACACAAAAATTATATTAATTTCGTAATTAAAGAACATAAAATTAAATTTTTTTATAAATTTAGCTGAGAAAAATTGCAATTTCATACGAGGAAAGAAATTCTCAATAAAAGAGTCATCTGTAAAATGATTTTTATACATAATTGAAAACATTGCTATACTTGCAAAATGACACAGAGTTGCTTAAGCCGTCATGTGCTAATTTATTTATAAAATACTGATGCTTTCTTCTTTTGTAAACTACTGAATTGTTATGTACTTTGCTATTTAAATAACTACTAATATACATGTTATATACTTTCTAAATTTAAAATTAAAACGTAACTAAGACCGCGAAAAAAAAGAATATATAAAAAGATTAATAACGTTAGATAATTTTAAATAAAATTTAAAAAAAGTATTTTGTATTTAAAAAAGTATTTACTAAATAGTATTTTATATTTAAATTAAAGTATTTTGTATTTAAATATAATTTTTAATGTATTTTGCCCACCCTTGTTCATAAATAAATCACGTATATGCATTTTGATTATGATAGGCTCTGTTTGCTAGCATGTCAGTCAATTTTTGAATAGTTAATTTAGCGTATTTATTATCGCTTTTCAAAAGCAATAAAGTCTTAAAAGATGCACTATTAAATATTTAAAAAATTATTCTAGAATACAAAAATTTGAATTAATTCTTTAAGTTAAATAATATTTTGTTATTTTTAACTTTTATATGTGGCAAAAATTATTTTGACAAAAACATCTATTTAAAAGAACAATCTCATTTAATCAACCCTGATTCTATGATTAAATTGCTTAATTTTAAAGTAAGTAGTATCCGCATTAACGTATGTATCTAGTAAATAAGTTAAATTAGAATTAAATTTTATATTTTTAAAGTTAACTTGTTTAACTTCATTGTTTTAGTTTAAATTGACAACACATTAAGTAGGAGCAATAGCGATCTATACGAATGATTAAAAATAAATCAAATTGACTAGAATTTGATATTACAAATTTAAGAGTATGTATCTGAGAGAGAACTGCAGGCTGGAAATTATAATATACGTGGCAAATAAAAATAATCTTTCCACTGAATTATATAAAGATATGTTACAGCAAAATTTTTTTTCAATTCTAAATATTTATCTAAACTTGCTTTTGTTTTTATTATTAAAAAATAATATTAGCTGCAGTTTGATATCAAGTGCAGCTGATATACGCTCATACATAACTAGATTGAATCAACAATGGTTTTAACTTTTATAAAAAATTTTTTACATAATTTATATGTATTTACAAATAAAGTACAAAATACAAAATACTCTCAAAAAAGTAATTAAATACAAAATACATAATATTTTTTAAAAATGTATGTAAATATAAAATACAAAATACAAAATGTATTCAAATACTCCCCACCCTTCTCGACAAAATGCCAGTTTGAAAACACACATCGTTCATTATCCTCATAGTAAAACAAGAACATCTTGACAACTTTTATTTTACTTTTAGCTATTTTTAAATCCTCAATACCAAAAAAGTTACATTTTATAAAGAGATGCGGCGGCGAACCTGGAGTCAGTCCCACGCACACCCACCTCTCATTTGCATGAAAGTCGCTTTCAGATCTTTCGCGCCACTTCCCTGTGCTACGGAGGTACGATTCAACGAACCGTTTTTGGTGAGTCAACTCGATGCTGCAGATGCATCGAATTTTTTAATTCTCTGTTGATCATTCCTAAAATTTTTTGTTTCGATTGGTCAATGAAATGTTTTGAAGCATTTGTAGCATCAAGTGGACCGCATCCTTTATTACCTATTCATATATGGCATATGTCCATGACAGATCATGGATCAACACGATTTAAAGAACGTTTTTATTGTTCGCAAAAAAATCACGTCTATTAAGCTATAGCATCATCTTTATGGTAGCATCGTCTTTATGATAGATGGTCGCGAATTAAACGGCTCGCGGTTTTAAACGACATCAAAACAATCGTTGATCTAATCGTTTGTTTTAATCATCAACCTTCTCTCTATACAGGGTATCCGTCCATAAATGTTCGAGCAGATATCTCGTAACTAAATAAAGTTACAAGAAAGTTAAATAACAAAAATTTATATGGCTCTTAGTCGGCCCAACAAAATGCACGTAAAAAAATTTCTTTTACTCGTAACCTTTTTGAGATTATAAAACGTGAGTTTTTTAAATAGGTACTATAATTTTTTTTTGCATATTTACATAGTAGAGGTAACGTGCAATCAAAATTATATTCGGAAAAAATTGCTACTACGCATCGTTTACGAGATAATTGATATGTTAAATATTAAAGTAATAATTTGGATTGAGTATTTTTGAACAGGTTTGAAATGTCAAATAAGTTGTTATTTTCAATATAATGGTACTTATTAATAATATGTAGATGACTGACTAACAGACTCATATTACCTTGTAATTCGCATTCCATGCTATACAAATACTTTATTTACAAATCAAGCAATTGTGTATTTTAATAAGTTGAAGATCAATCATCCTGTTCGACATAACAGACTTCAAAATATTATGTAGTCTGACGAATCTTGTTCTTCAAATTTTAATACGAAACCAACTACTTTAATACTTAACATGCCGATTATCTCGTAAACAATGCGTAATAGCAATTTTTTAATGAATATAATTTTGATTGCAAATTACCTCTACTATATAAACATGCAAAAAAAATTACAGGTACCCATTTAAAAAACTTACGTTAATCTTTATAACTCAAAAAAGTCACGAGTAAAAACAATTTCTTTACATGCATTTGGTAGCCGACTGAGAGTCATGTAAATTTCTATTATTACACTCTCTTGTAACTAGTTACGAGATATTTGCTCGGACTTATAAACGGACACTCTGTACGAGTATATCACGGACCGTGAATCGTAAGCGAGCTATTTTGTTCTAACGGCGCATAGAAGTTTAATTGTTGAGTCTTGGCGAGCCACGCATCATAGGACCTCAATTTTGACCCGTAAATTATTTTTTAAAATGCATACTTCTGGAGCGTGAGCTATTATATTACTTATTTTATAATAATAATTGAAAACATAATAAGGTATTCTAACAAAAAAAGTACAAATTTACACCTGCAATTATTTAATTTCAGCCTTACATGTACAGTTATACGCTACCTGGCATTCTCTACCCCGGTCGTACATGTACCGTATATGTATCAAAAGTATTAACAAGTCGGATAGTACTAGAGAGACTCTATAATAAGAGTCGCGCCATCAAGGAATTTTGACAAAATCCAGTGAGCGAGAAGTATATTTTCTCTTATCTCTTTCTTTCTTTAACCTAGGTACTATCTCTAGATAGTACTATAGCGCGAGGACTTGTGGCTTCGGCTCGTCCACAAGTTCATCGGCTCATCCACAAGTTTATCGGCTCGTATACTTATCGAAAATTTTCGAAGAAAAAAATTTTTGATTCGCGAATAATAACTGACTGCGAGATACCCTGTTCCCACGGCGCGTGGAGCCATAACGGGCTTTAACGACCCACGCATCGTGGAATCGCACCTTTAGAATACCAATATGGAGATAAATAAACGAGCAAATGTTTGAGTATAAATGTAGCGTGAAGAATTTCGATTGTATGCATGCACAGAGAGCGGGGGAAGAGAAAGTGACCCCGCAATAAAAAACACAATAGTTATAACACTTTTTTTCCGAAGGATTTTAGAATACAGTCTTGTTCATCGAGCAGCTCTTGATAAGAGAAAAAACAATACTAAAAAAAATCATGAATAATTAATGAAATTTATAATAATAAGTTTATATACAATTTAATGGCATTTTACCTTTTATATTTCATTGACCCGTATCGGAAACATTCGAATCTGTCAGAGCGTAACGTACGCTTTTAGACTGCACATTGCATTAACTTATCACCGGATGCACCCTTGTCTGATTTCACGCACTTGTTTTGCTTGTGGGTGCACCCAATCCTATTACAATGCACAGTCAGTACTGATACATAGTTACATAGTTACATAAGTTACTATAGATTTGCAATAGTGACAATGAATTTCCGAGTGCCGCTACTAACAGATAATTCAGAATTGATCTTTCTTGTATGCGTTTAGGGAGACCCTATTAGCACTATTTGCATTCGTTTTATCCTTGTTTACATATAATTAATGACAAAAAAGGGTGTATTCAGCGTTCCTCCGCCCAGTCTCCCCCACCATCTCTTTTTCGGTGAGGTAGCGAGTCGGTCTGAAAAGTCTACAACGTGGTTGTCATTCGTACAGATCACGCAGGAGCGATATCACGGCGATATTCCAAAAAATTATACACGCACTGCATTATTAGATATCGATCCAAACGATAAATATGTAAGATTTTATTTATATTATAACAAATTAATTTATGATGTACAGTTTTTAAAGAAATTAATTTTTAGAGTAGAAATTAATTTTTAAAATTATCATCACTTAGGTTGTTTCTTTCATCTCCTAAATATATCATTTTATTTCAGATTCATGATGATATTTGTGACATTAATTGGAATTTTCATCGGTGTGATCTTTATATATATTTATTTTAAATATGTGACATTCGATTTCTGGCGTAAGAGAGGTGTCTTTTCCATCGAAAAACCTGTTGTGCCAACTGGAAATATAACAGCAGTCATTACAGGAAAAGTACAAGTAGGTGAGTACCTTTAATATCTACACACTCAGAAAAAAAAATAGTTGCTACAACTGTAAAAATGTGAACAAATAACATCTCAACTATCTTTTATGTATTATAAGTTATGATACCAGAATTAATGTAAGTATAGAAATATTGTCAAACTTATTAAATGATATGATTAGTAAAACTATATATACAGAATGTCTGATAATTAATAATAAAACTCTTGCCTATAAGTAGAATGGACCAAACTGAGTCGAAAAATCCTACATCACTTTGTGATTTTTGCAATAATGAGTTATAAATTAATAAAAAACTGAATTAGTCCAATCCTCCGCTAAATCCAAATTTATTGCGCGGTCGAGGTTGCCACGTGAAAGTTGTTTACTAGCGGCAATAGCTACGCAAAAACGGCGCATAACTTTGGGTCCATGCTCTGAAACGTGAATGTTCGTCATTCTTATTAAAACGAAATCTTTTAGCAACATACAAACATACTTTTACGCAAGAATTTTATCATTAATTATCAGATCTCTGTATATAATTAAGATAGATGTACCGAATTACGCCACTGATCCAAATATTGCCATTATAATTTGTTTTGTGTCCATAATAAAACACAGCTGATTAAAAGTTTTTAAACATTATTGAAAAACAGTCGTCACAGTGTATCAAAAGGCTCCATCGAAGTTAGTAAACGCATATAATTTGATTTTGTGTGAAAAACGGTTCCCAAAAACCCATGTCAAGAATCTATCACTTTTAACTATCCATGACTAAATTCATTTTTAAATTGTTATTACGACAATGTAACCTGTAAAATGATAAAATAAAATAATTCTAAATTGTAATACAAAATGTTAGTTTTGCATGAGTAATAGTTAAACAATGATAAAACAATAAAGAATCATATAATAATATAGTTTTTGTAAAATATAATAAGAGTTGCCAGCACACAGATAGGGTGGTGTCTTTTGGTACACATTAGTAGCGTAACTCGGAACAACTGGCGTAATTCAGGACATTTGTAGTCCATATTTAATTTTTTTACGAGGACAGAAATGCCTGAATTTGCACGAGTACCAAGGCAAGTTCAATTCGCGCGCTTCTTTCTAAATATTCGTGCATTATGACTAATGATTATTTGAAAAACGGTAATGATATATTTTAAATATATAAATATTTTATAATGTTTTATTTTTTTATAGTAAATATTTTTTAAATATTGTGTGCTACCTGGAATATTATGTTTATAACTTATAAGATGAATATTATTTGAATGATTATTACGTTTACGTAAATATCATTTATTTAATGTTTGATTTAATGATATTAATTAATATGTGTCTGTTATTTTATAATAATTTGGTTACTCTAAATTAAAATATTAAAAATAAATATTCTAAAAAGATTTATACTTATATAAGAATTATATAATATAATTATGTAATCGTTTTTTTACAATATTAAATTGACTTGTGATTGATTATTTATTTTAAGCATTAAAAATACATTTGTTCATACTCAAAATAAATAATTAATTATTATTCAATTTAATTGTGCTAGTAATGTACAAGGATGTCTTTAGATTCTTTCCTGTCGTATAATCTCCCCTTTTATACAGTTAGAAAAGATAATTTTTCGCATTGTTCCTTTATAAAAAATAATTTAACAAAATGTGAAAGAATAGCGGAGTGTTTCATGATTTAATTGCGATTTCAGTAAAAAAACAATACTACATTATTTATAATTTATTTATTTATTATTAAATTTAATTTGAGTTCAATTTAAATTTAATTTTAACTTAATTTTTAGTTTAAGTTCAGTTTAAATGCAGATTAATTTAAATAAACTTGCTTCGACGCTTTGTCGGCATTGGGCACGCTCAATGACGTATGCGTTCAAGAATAGAGACCTATAATCATTATTATAGAGTCTCTATTCAAGAAGAACTTTGTTTGCCCCGACCAAAGTTGCACAAAAAACTCTAGGCTAGTCACACATTTTTGTTTTCCGCTCCACTCTTTTTCTTTGGTTTTAACGGCTAGCCACGGACTTAGGAAGTCCGTGCGACTGGCGGATCGAAGTCGTTCATTCTTGCATCATTGTTGTTCGGATGCTTTTTGAGTGAAACTCTTCTCGTTTTGTGCATGCATGCTATTCTCGAAGAAAGAAGGATTAATTCCTCGTGGTTGCAGAAACGAAGACCAGGACTCAAATACCGAGCTAGATACATTCAATACGATCACGAGCTTTCTGGTGGCAGCTCTCTCTCTCTCTCTCTCTCTCTCTCTCTCTCTCTCTCTCTCTCTCTCTCTCTCTCTCTCTCTCTCTCTCTCTCTCTCAGTCAGATCAGTGTTCGTCTGAAGATTGCAAGGATCTTATAGACGCGTTCTGCAATCTCTCAGTCTTTCCTTCGAGGAACTCTCGTCTAAAGATCATCAGGATCTGAAAGATATTTTTTCTCTCTCTCGAATCAAATATTTTAGCATTTTGGCAATTGATTCTGTTGTATGGGTCAGGCCTCCTTATGCAGGTAAAGAAAGCTCGAGCCGCCCTTACATTCGAGTAACGAAGTCTCTGTCTTTGTCTTTTTCTCCCTGTCGCTCGCTTGCTCTCTCTTTTTTGTCTCAAGTGAAAAGAGATCTCTATCTCTCTAAGTTTCAATTGAAGAAATCTCTCTCTCTCTCTCTCTCTCTTTCTCTATCACTTAAAGAAGTTTCTCTCCGTCTTTATATTTATTTTTTGTCAGGTATTCATTTATTACAATTAAATAATTAGATTTTTTTTGTCATTAATAAAAATTTAGCTACCATTTAATTATTCATATTTTTGTCATTAATCGCAAACCTTTAATAAATTATTGTTACACTTATTGTTGACTGGATCTCATTTCTTTCGACGTTGCCTTTCCATAAAACAACTATTAAGTTTAAATAAGATCATTTCAAACATTTGTTTAAATTTAGTTTTACTTGCTAATTTTTATTTAATTTAAGTTTACGTTACCGTTTTTTGAATAATCATTGATCATAATGCATGAATATTTAGAAAGAAGCGCGCGTATTGAATACTCGTGCCTCGATACTCGTGCAAATTCAGATGGCTAGGCATTTCTGTCCTCGTGTGTACATACACCCAAGGACTTTGATTCTGTCCATGGGGAAATTTTCCAAACTGAGAAGCTGCTATCTTTCTACATACTTACAGTTTATGATTAACGTAACGACCAATAAGCTCTAGTGGTTTCATTAATCATGAACTGCGAGTATGTAGAAAGTGGTGACTTCTCAGTTTGGAAAATTTCCCCAT